>NW_006239168.1:638791-686053 GCF_000226075.1 Solanum tuberosum
GATCTAATCTAAGGCATTACATGAAGAATTTCATCATTCTAGGAGGATCACATATAACCCTCAATTAGCCTCTTTCATGACATGACCCTAGAATCTTAGGTTAATTAAGAATACATGTATAATTATACTAACATCAAGTAACTACATCATAATTAAACACCTCCACCTTTCAAGTGGATCAAACAAGTTCACATACAATCTTCATCAACATATACAAACCCTAGCAAAATTGCCTTTCAAGGCTAAGAATCAAGATCAACCCTAACTTATAGAATTACCATACTAGATAGAGAGAGATCATGAATTCAACAACATAATAAACATAAACATAATCAATTGTTAAACATCCATGATCAATCAAGTCACATCTTAGTTCACAATTTGGGAAGAAAGGTGAAATCATGGGTCCAAGGGAGATTTTCATCAAAATCCATCATTACTCCATTAATACAATCATAAATAATCATAATCAATCAAAATAAACCTTAATTAAACAATTGAATTCGTTTTGAAAGAAGACCCATGACTAGATTGGAAAACCCTAGAATTGGAGGATTTAAAAACATAGTTAAAGGGGCTTCTTGGTGATAAACCAAGAATGAAGAACTCCCATACCTTAGGTTTAAATTCCCATAAAATTCATATGAAAAAGCCCTCTTCTTGAAGCTCTAGCTTGATCCCTTCCTATGTTCTTCAATGGAGTCTAGAGAGAAGATTTTTGGGAGGGAAAGGTAGTTGGGTTTTTGATTTGGGGTCTAGGGTTATAATGAATTAATTGGGTGTTTATGGACTTAAATACTTTATATATGAATTTAATTATTTATCTAATCGTCCCTCCTAACCCCTAATTAAGTAACTAACTAAAACTAAGACCCCTAACTTAAAATAACAATCTGGAAAACTGCTCTCATCCACGCCCACCCATCCACGGACTGTGGATGGGTCTACTGGCCGTCCTGTGGTTCCGTGGTTTGAGGATGGGGCTCAAATATGAAGGCCAAGCCTTCCTATACTATGTCCTAACCCACGCCCATGACCTACGGGGCGTGGACTGGTCTACTGGGCGTGATCTGCCTCCGTGAACCAAGCTGTTTTTGACAGCTTTTGGGCAGTGTTGGGGTCCTCCTCAAGGACCCCTTGGGTGGTCCTTGGGGAGTCGTACCCGGACGTTTGAACCCTAATTATGTAATTCTAAGTATGGGAGTCATTTCTATGAGTGCTAACCCTCATACAACACTCCAAAACTCCACTACAAGACTCTACAACATACTAGTTAAACTTACTAGTTTCCGAGAATTATAGTCGTATCTTGACGTTTAACCCCTAAATTCCTCAACTTTCACTCGGGAAACCATTTAACAACATTTAATCTAGTTTCCCACTTCAAACTCACATGTGAGGCTCTAGTTTCACCTACTAGATTCCGTCAAGCATTAGCTAGGTCTTACTAGTTTTTATGTGGTGTTACATAAGCAAGAAGCTAATATGAGCAACTTTAGATCCTAAGGCTTTGAGAGTAAAATCTACATATGAATCCAAGGCTAATGAATAGAATTTTTTTGAGAGACCTTTACCTACCTAGATCACCTTATGAGTCATAGATGGTAGGAAGTGATAGGATCACTTAGGTCATGATGATATCCTTGTCTAATGAAGAATTGTAGACATAATGTTAACTATGAATATGAACTGAACAAGAAAGACTTCTCACATAGTAATGGTTCTAAGGTTGAAGGACTTCTCCTAACTAATTGAACCAGAGGCTAGCAAGCCAATATACCTAGGTCATGGATGGTGATAGTTTCTCCCACATGGTCTAAAAAGGGTATTAACATGGATTGGTTGTCAAGAACGCCTTTCCATAAACTTGAGTCAAAGTAGAGACTTAATGATTATCTTGTGGGATGTATGCCTAGCACTGAGTGGATATTGAAATGAGATGGAGGTTCCCACCTAGTTGAGTTTGGGCTTTCATAGAGGTTCCCACTTAGTTTAGTTTGGCCTTCCCACATGGGATCTCTCACCTAGACGAGTATTGATTTCCCCAAGTGTGTCTCATGAGATGGAAGCCTCACCTAGTGGAGTTTGGGTTTCTAGTAGAAATCTTTGTATCCCATAACTAGCCGCCTAGGAAGTTAGCTAATGGATCCGACAAAGCTAACAAACCGGACCTACCTTGGCAAGTGGACCAACCCTTAATGGTGTGGGTAACACCATTGGAGATTATGTGATAACTAATATGTTCTCATGTCGGTTAAGGCTATATCCCAATTAAACAAGATTGGTAATAAACTAAGATTGTGCTCAATGTAGCATCTCCTAGAGTTCAAACCTCATGGGCTAAGATTATGCATAAAGTAGCATCTCCTAGTGTCCAATGTAAGTAATGGTCTAAGATTATGCTTGAAGGAGCATCTCCTAGGGATCAAACTAAATGAACTAAGAGTATGCTTTAAGTAATATCTCCTAGAGTTCAAATATGATGAATTAAGATATACCTAGGGTTCGACCTTAATGAACTAAGATGTACTTAATATAGTATATCCTAGGGTTCTAAGTAATGAGGGACTAAGACAAGTTAGTGAAGGACATCATAATGTTCAAGAGTATAAATGGATTTAGATATGCTTGAGTAGTGCCTCCTAGAGTCCATAATAATAATGAACCTAGACATGCTAAAAGAAGTATCTCATAAGGTCCAACTTTTTAATGAACTAAGATTATGCTTTAAGTAGCATCTCCAAGAGTTCAAGTCTAATGAAATTAGATTATGCTTTTAGTAGCATTTCCTAGAGTTCCAACATGGTGAACTAAGATGTACCCAGGATAGTATCTCTTAGGGTTCAAAACAAAAAGGAACTAAGATAGACTTAGTAAAGTGTCTCCTAGGGTCCCCCATGCTTTAAAAGAGGGCTAGTCTCTAATTAAGGAACATGAATATGATGACCTAAAGAAGTAATTAGTATGAGTAGTAGTATGGGATGCTACTCATGCCTTGCACAAGTATGACTAAAGGTTACCTTATGAGTGTTGTCTTACATGACTGATACTTGATGGATTGTTGTTATAAATGCCTTCCAAGATAGGATTGACTAGAAATGATAATTCTTTTGTCTACATGAAGTAAGCCAATAGTGAAACCAAAGGAGGGTGAATATGACTAGGATGACTTCAAAGTGATGCTTAGGATGAAGGATAGTATGTGATGCCTTTTATGCATTGCACAAGTGTGTCTTGCGGTAACTTAGGAGTATGGTGCCCTTATGGTAGAAAGGTTTAAGACTTAACTATGCCTATAGACCATGATTAGGAAGACCAAAAAGGGATACTTGGCTTGGGTGGTATTATGGGATGCTATTCTTGCTTTGCACATGTATGCTTTTTAGGTTACTTGAGAGTGGTTCTATTATGGTATTTATGACCAAGAGTCAATTGTGCTTATATTATTATGACTTATCTCCTATGCTCATTAACTATGTCTTATGTCGACTTGTGTTCATAGGATGCTTATATTGGAGATTTTGCTATGCCTATGATGATTGTGTTATTATCTCTTGTGCTTATGTCTTATATTGACTAACCATTTTGAAATGCTCTTATGATTTTGTGCTAGCTTCCATACTTGGTACATTTTATTCTCATTCTAATCAAATGTAGGGTCTTGGAGATTGAGTTCATTTGGAGGCTCCATTTCTAAAGTGCAAGAAGAGTTGAAGATCTTGGTGATTCTTCATAGCTTTGAGGACAAACCAATCCTTTTCCTTTATGTCTGGATTTCATGTTTGAGACTATTGTATGGGCTGTGTCCCAAGAGTTAATTCTAAAAAGTTGTATTAGATGGTTTGAGACAAAGTGTAGAAAGTCTTCCGTTTGCATTTATGTCGATTGTAAAAGTTTTAAATTTTTCCGTATTTTCTATTATCTTATGTTCAGGATATGCTAAGGGCTTGTATGCGATTCCTTCGGGGTCAACTACATCATGTTACATCTAGGGGGTACCCCTAGGTCGTGATAGAACTCCTCAATCTCATCCCAAATTCAAGAACGAAAGCAATTCAAGAATACAACTCAAGAACATCAAAGTCTCAATCTTTTAGGACGAAAATCATACTGAAATAAACATGTTTGGCATGTGGGTGAACGAACCCAACACTATGTGAGCTCACATACCTCGTAGGGATCACCCCTTGACGAAATCCACAATCAAACTTGAACGATCTTGACGAGTCTTGCTTCTTCTCCTCTTTTCTCCTCTTCTTTTCTCTTCTCTCAAAACTCTAACTCTTTTGGAAAAGCGTAAACTGACCATGTTTAATTTAGACCCCAATTAATTACCCAAAAACGAAATTAAGTCATGGGGCATGGAAAAGACCATAATGCCCTTCTAAAATCCGGATTAGACTTTCCTTATATGGACAACCTAACTCAAATGGGAATATCTCACTCATACGAACTCGGAATTGCGCAAACTCGGCGGCGTTGGAAAGATAATTTCAAGATCTTTCCTATAGTATCTGGAAGCACACCTAAGTCATCTTGAGCTAGGAGTTATGGTCGTTTGAATTTGACCAAAAACCCAAACTTAACATAACTTGACAAATTTCCAGATTTTTCATTCTTTCCAAAAACAACTCTTTCTAATTCTAGCTCTTTTTAGTTCTTTCAAAAAGCGAGGTGTTACAATTTATGCCCGCGCGAAGCGAAGGTAAATTACCGAGTATATATATATATAAAAGAGAACCCTATGTCCGTCTACATGGCGTCACCACAAATCAGGATTCCTTTTTTAATTTATTTATTTCCAAAACTAGTCTTCCCTTTCGTGAAAAGTTGTAACTTTTTTGAAAAGTTGCGACTTTAATGAAAAATTGTGACTTTTATGAAAAGTTGCGACTTATATGAAAAGTTGTGACTTATATGAAAAGTTGCGACTTTTATGAAAAGTTGTAACTTCTATGAAGAGTTGCGACTTTTATGAAAAGTTGTGCCTTTTATGAAAGGTTATGACCTTTCCGAAGGGTTGTAACTTTTCCAAAGAGTTGTGACCTTTTCGATAAGACACAATAAACATTTGTTCACACTACTCTTTGTTGTCTAGCTATAAATAGACTCATTTTAAAACAACGAAAATTCTAAACTTCTTCTTCTTCTGCAAAATTAAATATTCGTGTATAATTTTTTCCTTTCTGTTTTATCATATTGTTACAGATCCTGGTATGTTTCTTTTACAGACATTAATTTATGCTTATGTTATTAGTTGCTATTTTTGAGTACATGTTTTAAACTTTGTTGTTTATATTTCTGCAAAGTTGTTGTTATAAGTATTTGTTAGTACAGATAAAATAACACACGTTAATTGAGTATTCACACACGTTTTCTCTACTGAAATTGTTGTAGGTACAATAAAAAAAATCCTTAAAGATCTATATTATCATCTCTTGAAGACAAAATTCAAATTTGGTATGCTATTGTAAGGACAAAAAGGCCTTAAAAACTTTATCACACCTTGATGTGCGAAGTGAACCAGGAAAAGAAGACAAGAATTAATTAACTTTTGACATGGGTTCAAGGATGTGTCGGATGACCTATAGAGGAATATAACTAGACTGGAGCCTCTTTTAATCTCAAAGACATAGATAAGTACACAATAAATTAATTGCTCATCTTCAATTTGAAGTATGGACAGATTCTCAAGTTTACTGCAAGTAGTAAATACTTTCTTAAAGTAATAAATGTGTTTCTCGACATTGCGATTGAAATAGAAATGTAGTTTCAAATTGAACTTCATCACTCTGGTATGTTGATTTCTAAAAACACCCAAACAAACTGAATAATTTGTGTAATCTTTTCCCCTTTCAAGTATATATAATAAGTTGAATTGTTGTCCAACATGATACATTCTCTCTTTAATTTTTCATGTTAATAATTACTTATATAACATTTAAATGAGGAACTTTAAATGATATATGTAAAGCAAAAGGCAGAGCTGAACTTCTACACGTTAGAATTAGAATATTTGTTCATTTTTTTCATCCTTTTAAAATTTATTTATCCCTTTACCTACGATTCTTTATTTATTAGAAAATTTAATATCTCTGGTATGGTTGATGTTCATTTGAATCCCTAAAAATATCAAGTAATAACACTTCAAGGGCAAAAAGATAAGTTATAAAATCAAATTAAAGATGATTGATTGAAGGATAAATGATAAGATATTATAATTATTATCTTCCTTACATTATTAATGTTTGTTACTATGTAATCTTGTATGTAAGATAATATAGTATTTTAGTTTTAATGACTCATAGGTTTAAAGTATTATTTTATAAATTCTGTGATATTAAATTTCCGCGCAAAGCACAGGTGATTTTACTGGTATCTCATATATGAGATCCGACTGTGACATTACGTGACTATTCAATATGTCATAGTGCTTTTTAGAGCAAGTTTGATTATTTATTTCAGGTAAATTAGCCAAGTTGAATGATATTAGTAGTTTTTAAAAATTGTGGGATATATATATATATATAAAATTCGTATTTCATGTTTTCTTGGAAAAATACATTTTAACATGAATATTATTTCAATATTCTCTATAAAAAAAAATCAAACACAACTCTATCTTCAATTTCAACCTCATAAATTCCAAATGAAGTGAAAAAAATACCATCTATGGCCAAACACCTATTTAATCTTCAGTTACATAATATATGCACTTTTGATTTTCTTACTTATGAATACATCAAATTTCAGAATGGTTTACTCCATATTTTAGGGTGATATACTTCTAAAGTTACTTTCAATATAGTATATTTATTTACATTAAAGAACAAAAGACAAGTATGTTAATTGAATCAAAATTAAATATATTGTGTTATATATCTCAAAATTCAAAATCATAATTAATTAATAACTCTAAAGCCAAAAATATCATTCTATCTAATTTTTTCTCCAGTTCTAAACCCTTTTTTTTTAACTATGTTGAAATATATCATATGTCCCTTGTCACTGTAATAGCAAACTATGTTTAATGAGATTTATTCATAATAAATTTAATAATGATTTTCTTGAAGGAAAAAAAATTACAAATAGAAGAAGGGTTAATTTCAACTTTAACGTATCAAAAAACTAATTTTTTGAATTGATAAATCACAAAATTATATTTTACATCAGTAAAATGTCAAAACCAAGTCCGAAAAGGATTGAGGCTACTCCACTATATTGTGTTGTGATCTCATGAACTGAATTATGTTGTCTTTCGACCCACAATGCAAATGGACATTGTACCAGGTCAATTTTAGGATGGAGGAACATCTCCGGAATATATTTTATAAAAATTATAACTCGTTGAAAAGTTAAATTTTTGTCATTCAAAATGATACAATATTACCACGTTGGTTAACTAAAAATATTCCACCTCGTTATGGCCATAATTTAAAATTTAAAATAACATTAAAAATATAAATATCTTGCATTAGGAATTGATAATTTGTAAATATTTCTAGTTTTAAGCGTTTTATTTGTTTATAGATAAAAGTATGGTTATGAAATGATGGATTTTTTTAAAAAATTGATAATGCCATTTTAGTTGTCGTAAATTTGACTTTCCAGTTAATTGTATTTTTGAAAGAAATTAATACATAGTTTAACTGTTTATGTATTAATGTAAATTTTGTGTTATTAGTTTCAGGGAAAAAGCATCAATTGGAGGAAAGCTATTCATGTTCCTCGATGCGTCTATATTTAAACTTAAATTATATCCTTAATATATATATATATATATAAAAAAAATCAGAAAACATCTTACAAGTATTTAAGATACGCCAGAAAACTAACACATTCCATAAAAATCAAGTCATCCTTCGTATTTATTATTTTGAGATACGCCAAAAATATTATCGTGAACTTTTTCGGCAACTGAGTTTAGTGTTATGCGAAATCTTTTAATTTGATAGTTTTTTAATTTATTTTTCATGTGATTTAATATTAAAAAATTATCAATTGAAATATGTTTCTTCTCAATTAAATCTACTAGAAGCAGTGTTTGTTGGAGACTTCCAATAATGGAGAATGAAACTCGAATGCGACTATGTGAGACATAATCAGAAATTTGATCAATTCAATATCAGATTGCCTCAAAAAATTATTGATCTAACTACAATTTGACTTTCGAAAAACAGAAAGATAATTAAAAGATCCTAACATTTTTTTGTTTTAACCAGCAATGATGTCCAAAATTTCTAAGTCTTTTTTTCTAAAACTTTTTATAACATGTAATGAAATTATGCAGGAAATTTTTTGTTGATAGGCATGTGAATTGTACGTGTTTTTGTAGTATCCCTTAGTTTTTTTACAATAACTAACAGAAGGATGAAAATTCTTAACTTTCGAATATTTAGAGGATGTTTTTCTGGCAAAAAATATATTTTAAAGCTATAGTTTAAGCTTGGGGTATAGGTTAAGAATGTTTTTGACCAGAAACTCTCTTGTCGGAGAGTTTGGTAGTTTGTCAAATTGCATGCGTTCTCCTAAAAACATTTTGGCAAAGTATCATCTACTACAAAGAAAAACTAAATTCCCAAGGAAGTCTCAAGCATGTCAGCAACACCATATTTTATCTTTATTTATCACATATATTCAGAATATACAAGTCTTTTTTTGAGAGTTGTCTATTGGAATCAACAATTTGGTAGTTTAGTGATATTGGTTATATGAGAGAAAAAAAAGTGTACTTCAACCTCACTTCCACAATTCTCAATTACTAGTTGGCATTACCATACATGTTTTACTTGATTGTTGTGATAGATTTCTCCAATTGATGCTTTACCTATTTCTTATAATTTGACTTTTTTCTTGATGCGATCTAATCATAAAACAATTCTATACTGATCATGATCATGACATACTCGAAAACTGGTTTACTTCGAAAAAGTAGAAATGATATGACTTGTGATACTGAAGAACCAAAACAGATGTTGGTATAGTTACAGAAAAGCAAAAAATGACTGTAAAACAGTTGACAAAATTTGAAGCAAATTACACTGCACTGTAATCCAAATGCCTCCAGCTTTCATAATTAGGAGAGAAAAATTGTTTCGATTGCTTTACCATAATACTGGTTCAAGCTTGCACATTTTCTTGAACTAGAAATACTATGAATTTTACTGCTACATTACCTTCTACCTAAGCTCACCCTAAACCTTCATCCAGTGATCATTTTCACAAGTCATGACGGCACTGATGATGTAAGATTAAGATTCTGAAATTTGGAAGCAGTTGGCTCTATCAGCATTCAGCACCATGAACAATTTTGGATTAACCTGATTGTTTCCTTCAGCTATTAGGGTATTCAATCCGTCCACCTCTTCCAGCAATTCTGAGGTAACTACCACAGAAATATTCGACAATGGTATTAATTGGCCAACTAAAACCAATTTGAAACACTGAAGTCCCTTAGCTTACTAAGATGTCTTTCCATGTCTTGCCTTGTCTTCTTCCACTCTTCTTTCTCTATCACAGTGGTAAAATCATCTCTTTCCTCCTACATTAATATGATGCCCGCTCATCAGAGATGGATAGACAGCGACAATAATACAGAGATAAGAAAGAATTTGAGTAAGGATGCTCACTGATGGTATAATTTTGAATGAGTTCCCGTTATCACGGATGACAAGTAAATCATTCTTCCTATCCCTGCTTTTTCCTCCAGGAACTGTCACCTATTTTTTGGAAAACAAAATCACTTTTTAATACTAACAAAACAATAAATAAAGTGAGAAACCAAAGGCTACAAAGCATTTCTTCATTCTCCAGACCATAACAACAATAAATAGGATAATGATGCAATGAATTTTTACATAAGTGTGTACATCATGAAAACTGAAGTGTTTAGTTTTTTCTTTCTTTTCAAAATTCTTTCTTTTTTTTCTTGGAGAAAGGTGAGGCGGGAAAGAATGGTCATTTTCTTGTCCACTACAGTTTCTTTCCTTTTTATAATAATGCTTACAGTAGCATTATAATAATGCTTACAGCAGCTGTAATAAGCTATGATAAGCACTATTATAGAAAAGAGGGTCTGTGAAGAGCTATTGTCACTGTGCAGTTACATCTGGGACAATATATTTAAAAGTTGTGATAAAAGCTCTATCATTGGATACTAGTAATTACCAACAAGAAATTGCACATCAGACCCATAAAGAAAAGTACGTCAAAATGCAAGCCTATTATAACTGGACTTTTAGGGAGTAGTAGAAATATATATATCAAAGTTATCAATTTCAAATAAGTTTCAGACCTTAAAGAAAGGGCAAGTTACATGTATCTGCGTTGAACAAATTTCGAACATTTCTGATACTCTTTCTTCTGTTTTTCGATCAGAACTACATATCTTCTTAACTTTTTATCATTGAATTCATGTATTTTATTTTATTTTTTGAAACTGGTAAATGTGTGAATTCATGTATTTAATCATTTCAAACCTATACCTTTTCTACACAGACTAATCCTACATACACAGTGCAAAAGGGATAAAATGAAAAAACAACAAATAAATAAGAAAAAAGACGTATTTCTATACTTGTTACACATTTGAAAGAAGTTGAATAATATTAGGGACTGCTGAGAAGGTATGCTATATTTCAAATATTCTTCCATCCAACCTTACCTTTCTCAGGAAAACTATATTTCAAATATACATGTTACTTCCCTTAGACTCGTTACCTTGTTCGACTGAACAATCCAACTTTCATGTTTAATAGTATATAAGATGCTCCGAGCATATTTAGTGACTTTACTTGTTAAGGGCTTTGCAAGGGAAGTCCTGCTATAAAATGCCAAGAAAAGAAACAGAGAGACTGCTAGAAATTGAGTCTTTGTAGCTAGATAAAGAATTGCTAGGAAATATGGATGTGTAGGGGGTTCAGATTCTTGTCTTTTGAACCTAATTTTATGTCTCATTGTGTAGCAGTGATCACTGATTGTGCAACACTCTGCCAATTGAAACATTTAAGAAAAGCACAAGTATGGGACAAAGAAAAATCTTTAATGCAAGTCAGAATTAGCAGTTAGAGAAAGGATAACAGTTTTATGTCCATCTACCAAGCAGCAAAAGTAGAAATTGTGGAGTCCAATTAGAAATATTACGAATAAAGGTAACTGCTGTTAAACAAGGTGTTCTTTCCCACCTAACTATTCTATTAAAATCTTGAGGCAAATCTAAAGAAGAGTACCAAAAAAAAGCATCAAAATTCTCTAATTTGTATAAGAGTCTGTCCTTGTGTTTCTTGATACAACGAAAGCAGCTCCAGATGAATTCATAACACCTATCAGAAGCACTTTCAATGGAGGAGAAGTCAAGAACTAGGAGCTTGCTCTATCGCACTCTGAAGACTATACTTGGGCATCTAACAGACCAACTCAACCAAATTTCCTCTTGCGCGTGCTCAAGGCCACATATCTTTGGCACAATATTCATTTAGTATCGACTTTTCATATGGCTCTTTGTTTGTTGCTCAGATTGTCCAAAATTGTTCGTGCACCTGTGTAGAATCCTCCAAAATGCACTATTTTAGAGGATCCGACATGCACCGTTTTGGCATTTTTGAAGAGGCAGAGCAGCATAGGCTTTTAGATTAATTATAATTTTAGTTCCTAAATCATTGTCTAAACAGTTAATTAACACACACACTCTCCTTACCTTTTCATACTAGTAGTCGTAGTATTACTCAAGGAGTTTCTTGTCCCTCAATGTCACTTATTATCTGTTGTTTCTTGCACTTCGAATATCATATTATTTTGTTGCAGTTCTTTTTTCAAAATGCTTTGACATGCTTTTTATAGTATTTTCCCATGACTTCTTCACTCATGTTATTTCTTTTTTTGATTATCTTTGAAATTATTTCCTTGAGCCGATGGTCTATCAGAAACAGTCTCTCTACCTTCAAGGTAAGGGTAAGGTCTACACTCCACCCTCCCCAGACCCCACTTGTAGGAGTACATTGGATATATTGTAGTTGTTGTTGTACACTCCCCTTTTCAATATAAAAATGAAATCCTTTGGCATTATCAGCAAAGTGGAAATGGCTCTTTTGGGTCTGTTATATGTCAATTTACTCCGGCTCTATTGCAGACAAAACAATTACCCCTTATCAGTGCAAGGCAGCCATACCACTTCCTCTCATCCATAGAACAAAGAAAAAAATTTAAACTTAAATCCTTCAGTTTCCCCCCTTTGCCCCGTACCCTCTTCCATGCTAACTCCTCCTGAATCCTGCACCATTCCCCTTGAACAAAACACCCATTTCCCCAAATTTCTATATTCCTTTGCACTGTAAAATTAAGTCAGAATTGATTGTTGAGCGGTGTAAATTGTTAAACATCTCTTCAAAGAATTAACAATCCAATTTTCTAATTTGACAGCATTGGCACTCCAATTACACAGGCAGCAAATTCAGCCATATGAAAATGAAAAAGCCATGTCCATGAAATAAAAGATAATCACTTCATCAGGCAAGTTATTTGATCAATAAAAAATTAGCTAATCTAGAAGAAAAGGTGTTTGATCAAATTTGTTGATTCCTTACCACTACTTTGGCTCTTGTGATTGATTTGGTTTTGGAATCAATAACGTATATTTCTTCGAAATCAAGAGCAAATTCTGGATCACCTGCCCTGCGATTCCTGTAGTGCTTTGTCAAGAATACCTGCAACAGAAACACACTGATCATACAACCCATAGAATGCAAGATTAAACATTCTTACCTTCCTAACATAGTCTTCATACCAGTCAAGAGGAGATGTCTGGATTAAGTACTTGAATATCATAGTTGTGTGATACAACCATAAGAATTTTGATGAACTTTTTTTCAGGATACATGGATGGAGTACAAGAGATCAGTACACAAGGCTTAAGCAACAAAAATTCCAAAATGATCACCAAAAATGGGTAATAAAGTTTAGGGCCTCCCTCCAAAAACAAATCAAGAAAAAGGATTAAGGAGGAAGATTTGCCTAAAAGCAAAAATAAAGAAAAAGAAGAAACAAAAACAAGAATACTAAAAGTGCCTTTCTTGAACTTTTTCCTTTCTTGTTTTCTTATGTCTCAATGGAAGCTCATCCCATCTCAATGGAAGCTCATCCCATATCCCAGCTTGCATTTTACATTACAATTAATACTACTTCACAAGCTTCATATCTTTAGCAAAATAAACTGCATAAACAGCATATGACAGAACAAATGTCTAATCAGTTGAAACAGAAGACATCAATACCTTCATAATTTCCCTCTCAGATTTATACATGGGATCTCTAGGTGCATCAATGGGAGGCTCTGTCACATTGTAGCACCCATAATCACTCATTGCACACCTGATATACTACATGAAAAAACATATTGTTGATCAAAAAGTTACTTAAACACACTAAATCTATTGTAAGTTGAATCATAAGTACTCAAAAGTAAGTCATACAGCAATCAACATATACAATCATAAACATATAAATACTACACCTTCTGAGGCATTGGTGCAAGAACTCTGGGAATGGCATATATATCAGTATCTGGAGGTGTAACATACATCTGCATAACAAATACAAATGATACTTCATTAGCTAGCACATGCATTGTTAAAACGGTAACGAACATTCAAATTTCACTATCTGAATTTCCTACACCCCAAACTTTGGTATAATGTTCTTTTCATTTGCTGACCTACCCATGTTGAACATACACATGGGTGCAGTAGTACTAGGTGCAATCCTTCAAAATACTCCAAAAACTTTATCAAATTGACAATCCCACCAGGATATATATATATATATCAATTTGCATACCAAATACACACCCATATTTGAGTCCATGTAACATGGAAAGACAAAACCCCATTTCTTTTAAAAAAACACATCTGAGGTGTAATCCACCCAATTGCCTGTCCAGTCCACAAGCACAGGTTTTGCCAATGTAATTATGCTCATAGGTTGAAGCAGATTGGCACCAAGTTTGGAAGCTATTATTCCAATAGTGATCAACAGTACATTATTCCCCTGACTCAGCCTCTAGGTCATCCCTTTTGGACAACCCTGATAACCATTTTATCAAGACAGAAATCAACAAAGTGTTTACATCAATATGCATTCCCAACACCGAGAAACTTATAAGGATATAGAGCAACTATAACCGTTACATATAATACTAGGCAAAGCGCTAAAATGCAGATATTTTATCCATAAAAAGAAACCAAATATGCAATTTCCAATATACAAATGTGCAGATTCTAGTGCTAAGATACTAATGCTCCCAGCAGACAAAAAAAGAGACAGAGACTCAGAATTTAACCTCACGAAAATCATAAACATCGTTATCAGGATCAGGAGGTTTACGAATGAAGAAATCACAATCGAAAAGGCAAATTTTATGAAACTCCTCCTCCTTAATCCTATAATCCACAATTTTCTCCGAATCCCATCCTTGAGTAAACACAAAACTACTGCTATTCACCATCACAATGTCATCATCACCCCTAGCAACAGCTAAAGACATAGCACTACCACCACCTAAGAGGGTATCATAGTCAACATCAAAGTCCTTCTTGTTGTCTGCTTCTTCCACTTCATCTTCGTCCATGTCATAGTCATCTGTACCTCCGCCGTCAGCATCTCCGTCATCGGCGAACACCCTGAAATCCGGTCTTTTTGAGCTCAAACTTTGTTTAACAAAAATGGGGTTGTTGGAAATTGGCTTAGCGAACGAAATGGTGAAAAGGGTCGGTGTAGAAAGTGAAGAAGGTGCAGTGGAGAAGGTTGAAAGCTTCGCCGGAAGCGGCAAGAGGAGACCGGCGCTCATAGTTGTTCGAGAGTGAAGAGGAATAAAGAGAAGTGGGGGAGTGGATTAGATTTGTACTTTTTGTTACTCATATTATGGTCCCTTTAATATCCTAGATTTGATACTTAAGTCCCCTCGAAAGCAGGGATGGCAAAGATGCGGGCGATGTGGGGCGTGTTAAATTCGTACAAAGCTACGAATGTTTCGATCCACCTAACCTTGCCCTGCCACATCTCATGTAGTAAAATTTTTTAATTTTCAATTCGTTCGTCCTCGTCTCATCATGTCCAGCATAGATTCATTCCCCATAAATTCACCTGGTATAAATTGTTTTTTTATGACTTTCTTGCCACTTACTTTGTTCTATTTTTTTCTTTTTATAAGCTTAATATGTTAGAAAAGATTAGCTGAAACTTTTGTAATATAAAATCAATTATAAAAACTTGATTTCTTGATCTTTAGAACTCCGTATGAGCTGATTTTTGTTTCAAATTGCTAGAAATTGTTGGGGTTTTGAGTTAGGATTATTGGGGGAGCATTGTGGGCTTGTTTTGGAGATAATTTCTCGTCCAAAACCTCCTTAGTTATCTCTTTAATGGTGATTTCTCGAAGTTTTAGTGCATGAGCTGTTTCAGGTGGATTTAAGGCTCAGATTGTGCCCTTTTCGGGGCACAGGCTCCTTAGTTGAATGAGATCAATTGACTCCCGGCGTGGGTCTTAAAATGTCATTTTGACTCATTTTTAATTTCGTCTTCAATTATTGCAATTTGGGTGTCAAAATGTCTATATTGACGTCGTGATCATTCATTTGATAGTGTGACAACAATCGGAGGCAGTTCAGAAGGGTAAAGCTCTTGTTTAGTGATTTTGGAGTGCGCGTGATCAATTTTAAGGTAGAATACGACTTACCGATCTTAGATTGAGTTTGAGTTGCTATTTACATGTTATTTAGCTAGTATTATGAGGGTTATGTACCTTTAATCATGTTTAGTTGGTAGAACACATGTGTTTAGCCATTTTTTGGATAGTTTTCGGGAAATTGAGCATGCCTACTTAGTTCACATTGTTGTATTTTACCTTGTTGTATCTATTTGTTTGATTGTACTGATATTGGTGGCTTGTTCTTTGCCTTAGCCTAGGCATAGGCTAGTGTTTGTCTTAGACTTGCTCTTTGGAGCTATTAGGCCTTAGAAATCCCCTGGCTTCGCTTCAGACGACTTAAATGTTAGTAGACTGATGTAGCAGACTTGGTATGGTAGTATAAATCCTTATCTAGGCGACAACTCAACTCGTGTAACCTTTCGTCCATAACTTTCCTTATGTTTATGCCCTATTGGGAGACAATCGGAGTCTAATAGCCATTGTTCGAGGCCCTAATGCATCTCTAATAGTCACTGTTTGAGGCCTTGACACAACTCTTTTAATTTAGCCACGGTTCGAGGCCTTGACGCAATTCTAACAACCCTGATGCGAAGCCCTGACACATTACCACAAGCCATAATTTTGAGTTCGGGTACACTACTATTTGTCAGGTTTGAGTCCTGACATTGTGGTTTCATTAGGTTCTTCGGGCTGCCTTCACCGCTGTTAGAGTCTGAGGTGGGCCGTTTCAGTTCTGAAATACTTCTAATCCTAGCTAGTATTATCTTTAGCTATTATGTGAACTCATCGAGCTTATGGGGGTCCGTTAAGGTTATTTACTTTCCAGTTGCGCATAAGTGTACCTTCTGGGCTTATGGATGTCCAATTAGGTTATAGATATATAGTTTTCTACTTTACTATTTTGTTCCTTCTAGATTTGTGGGCTTTATATTTAAACTTTCTGTTATTGCTATGTTTATTTAACCTCTAGTCACCGTTATTTTTGCGCTTTTCATAATGTATTTACTTTTCCAAGATTAATCAGCTTATGTTGCTTACTGGGTGCCTTTGTTTTGGTACTTATGATACACTCTACATTTGTTTTCTTGATGCTGATCCTAGCACCAGCCGACAACGGTAATTCAAGCTTTCGTGGAGATCTTAGAAGATAGAGGATGTGCTGATGACGTCCTAGTTCGACTTATCTCGATCTATATATTGTTTTAACTAATCTTTTGTATTCAAGGCAAGTCTGTGCTTTTTTGGTCCACTTTTGGGACTTGTATTCTTATAATATCTTTGTACTTTCGTCCACTAGGTCATGGGATTGGATCAGTGTATATATGTTATGATTATGTCATTTTTTCTTTTCTATTGTGTTCTGATGAGTCCATAATTTGGACTCATTTAGGGCTATATTTTGATTGAATTAGTGTCCTCAAATGCATATTTTGTCTCAATATCTGATGTAAATCCTTAAGTTTCAAGTATTTAACTTGAGAGACAAAGCAAGGACGCTATCGAGCAAAAAGGAACAAAGCGACTGAAAGAAGGAAGAAAAGACGGCGTGAAGATCACCTAATGCATTAGGCGAGTCGTCGAATGGCCTTAACCTCGCCCAAAGTTCCAGTGTGCTCAGTCCTGAAGGAAAAGATCAAGTTGGCAATGAAAGGGAGCAACCGGCGCGTCGCCGAACAGTTCCGCGAAGCAGTACTATATCGCCCAATGATCCAAAACGCGAAGATGTTGAAGGCAAAAGCTGAAAGGCGATGAAGCAGACCAAAGGGCGGATCGCCGAGTGCATTGGCGATCCCGACTAACTGCGCTGAGTGATCCTTCGCAACACAAATTTTCAAAACCTATAAATACTTATTTAATTTTGTAGCTTAGTATCAAGTTGTAGAGAATTATTGCTAAGACTTAGTGTAACACCCCGGAAAATGGTAGGATAAACTAGAGCCTCATGGTGTGGG
Organism: Solanum tuberosum; assembly: GCF_000226075.1. NCBI lineage: Eukaryota > Viridiplantae > Streptophyta > Magnoliopsida > Solanales > Solanaceae > Solanum > Solanum tuberosum. The sequence continues at coordinate 656,444 of NW_006239168.1, forward strand.
TTAGAGTAACCTTAAAGCAACGACTAGGCTATCTTAGAACTTAAATGGTTAAGGAAGGAGTCTAGGGTGAAGTCTAGGACCGTCAACTACCTAAGAAAAATGAAGGAAAACAAGAATGACCTCAAGATCATTCGACGATGGGCAGTAGCTTCGCCCATGAGCCTTGGCGATGCGCCAAAGAGGCTCTCCTCACCTAGTGGACAGCCTCCTCACTAACCTTAGCTACCGTAACAAAGGGCAAGAAGGGTTGAGGATCGCCCAAAGGGTTGGAGATTCGCCCAACATCCCTCCCCATTGCCTAAGTGAGATGCCCCCTTAGGTGACTTACTGTTAAATTGGGCGAGACCAAGGTACATTAGGCGAGTCGTCTAAGTGCCTTGGTGAGCCAAAGGGTGCGAATGGGCGAGCTTCAGCGTGGAAAGGCTAAAATTTGGAGTTTAATGAAGGGTCTTTAAGGAAATCTTTCCTAAACAAAAACCAACACTTTCTAATCTTTTCCTAACAAATATAAATACTTTTTAGAGTCAAATTCTCCTTTTTTAATAAAAGAAGACCCAAATCCTTTCAATATTTCTCTCTCTAGAAGTTCCTCCATTGAAGAACACCAAGAACTTGAAGATTAGGGTTCAAACTCCAAGATTTTCACTCCAATTCGTGGGCAAGGCTTCAATTAAGGTATGGGGATCTTGATTCATGGATTAGTTCTCCATGAAGCCCTTCAAAACTCTTATTTTCGAAATTGGTGTCTTGACTAAAAACTAGGGTTTCTATTCTATCCATGGGTTCATCCTAAAAATGTATTCATTATGTTATTTGACTTATATCATGGATGAATTGTTGTTAATTGGTGATTTCTAATTGTAAGAATCCCCATGAAACCATGTGCACCCCATTGACCCTAATTTCATGAATGTTAGTGAAGGTATTGATGCAAGATGATTACTGAGAATTGTATCTATGATTATTTAGTTGTTGAACCTTGTTTCCTCATGCCTATTATAGTATCTTTAGGCGTAATTGTAATACTTGATTCATGACCTTTAAAGGGGCAAATTTCTAGGGTTATGTACATATTAAGGAATGTTGTACATGAACTTGGGATTTACTTGAAAGGTAAAGGTTCTATGACAATGGTGCAAAGTGAGGTATTGGTGAATGTTCTTCTTCCCTTATCCCTTACATTTGATGTTGTATAAATTGCTTAGAATGATGTTAATGTATTTTTTTAATTGAAAGTATAGTTCTCATGAAGACACTATGAATGTTAATGTGAAAGTTCTACTCACATACAAGTATTGATTCTAGGTTGAAAGTGCATTATCACCTTAATGAATCTATGAGCAACTTATTGAATTGTATTGAATGAAGGGTTGAAAAAATCCTTCACACATGTAGATACAATTGAGAGACTAATGATATTAATTTGGGAAACAATACTAAGCACCGAGTGGATACGACCAATGAGGAAAAGACCCTCCCGTTAATGCAAGAGGTTGGGTCATCTTAGTAAACTCATGAGATGGGGACTTCTCCGTTAATGCAAAAGGTAGGGTTCCTAAAAGCAATCTCCCTACCCCATAAGTATGTGCCAACATAGGATTTAGCTAGTGGATCCACCTTATAGCTATATATTTAGTTCTACCTTAGGCAAGTAGAACACCCTTTTTCGGTGTAGGTTTAGACATCGGATTCCATGTAGCTCTCATGGTCTATGTCAGTTATGGTTGTTCTTCCCTAGATAATGAGTTAATGAATGAAGCATGAACTACTCTATAGCTTCTTAGTAAGGTTACTAGGTAGGAGTGGGGGTATGGGACTTCACTTTTACATTGCACTAGTAAACTTGGTAGGATGATATAAATGGTTCTCATTACTATGTTGAGACATGAATGCATGCATGTATATTGAATGGATAGTTTCTATGAATGACTTGTCCTTATATTAAAATGTTTTACATGACTAATCTTCTACTTATGATTATTGAATGTGATGAAGTCTAAAAGTAATATGTGTGATCAAGGTAGTTCCTAAGGGATGCTTAGTAAGGTTGGTATTATGGTATGCCAACCATACATGGCACAAGTGGACCTTAGGGGTTGCTATGGTCATGTCTTTACTATATTGTGAATATGATTCTAATATTGGTTTGAATCTTATGTTGATGATGCAAATTGGTTTTCAAAACCTCATAAATGCATATCTTTCATAAAAATGTCCTTTTTGGCATGATTTAAGGTTTTTATGCATATTTCCATACTTAGTACATATTATGTGCTAACCCCTTTTTCCCTTCTACATCTTATAAGTGTAGGTTCCGGCTAGGTGACTTCTACTCCCTACTTTGAAGAAGACTTGGAATAGACTTCTCCAAGATTTGTGGTAGGTCCTCAAGATTCAAGGACAATCATTTGATGCCACTTTATGTTCTTTCTTATTGTAATAGACTTTGTAAACTTTCGATGTACCTCTTTCTATGAGACTATTATGTCTAAGGGCTATTGACCCTATTTGAGATTCTCTATTGTATTCCTATGTTTAGATGGTGTATGTGAGACAAAGAGTCTAGATTCCTACTATTTTCCTTCTATGAAGATGAAGTTTGAACTTCGATTGTAAATGTTATAATTTTTCCGCATTATTTCTACTTTCTTATGTTATGATGATGCTAGGGCTTGTATGAGACCCCTTCGGGGTCGACTACGCCATGTTACGACTAGGGGGTGCTCTCGGGTCATGACAAACTTGGTATCAGAGCATATGTTGTTGGGATAATTCTTAGGTTGATGTCTAATATACCGCGTCTAGTAGAGTCTTGTTCATGAGTGTGAAGTGCACCACACTTATGAATAAGAGGCTATAAGATGTTTAGGAACTCTCATTTTTCTTCATTACTCTTTAGTCGTGCTATGGAGTCCTAACTCTATGAAGTCCTTTCATCTAATCCTTTTCTTGTGATTTTAGGCAATGAATACAAGAAGGGCTAATGCAAGAAGGACGCAAGAGGAGAATGTCAATGAAGAGGTTCCCCCTTACGATCTTCAAGACCCTCAAGTCCCTCTTGATGAAGGAGCTATGTCTAATGTGGAGATAAGAGCGGCTCATCATACCCTAACTCAACTCATGACGGTGCAAACTCAAGCCGTCACCACTCAAGCACAAGTTTTGACGGCCCATGCTAATCGAGATATGGGGCCCTAGGAAAATCCCAATGTTAGTACCATGGCCTCAAGGTTGAGGGACTTTACTCGTATGAATCCCCTTGTGTTTTATGGCTCAAAGGTAAACGAAGACCCACAAGAATTCCTGGAAGAGGTTTACAAAATAGTGTATGCCATGGGAATTACTTTTATTGAAAAGACCGAGTTAGCCGGGTATCAATTGAAAGACGTAGCCCAAACTTGGAACAATCAAGGGAAGGATAATAAGGCTACAGGAGCGGGTCCCGTGACCTGGGATATATTCAAGAAGACTTTTCTTGAGAGGTTTTTCCCTCGTGAAAAGAGAGAGGCAAAAGTTGAGGAGTTCATCAATCTCCGTCAAGGAGGGATGAGTGTCCAAGAATAATCATTAAAATTCACAGAGTTGTCCAAATATGCTCCCTCTTTGGTTTCTAATCCAAGAGATGAAATGAGTCGTTTTGTCACCGGTGTGTCCGACGCTATTGAAGAAGAGTGACGAGCGACAATGCTCCATGACAACATGGATATCTCTAGGTTGATGGTACATGCTCAACAAGTTGAAAAGTCAAGGCTTAGAAAGAAGATTAAAGAGGTGAAAAGGCCAAGGGCCAATGAGGGAAATCATCTAAAGGTAAGTTTAAAGGTCAAAGTGAACCAGGTTTAAGAAGAGGTTTACTAACCAAAGCCCCTCCAATGCTCCTAGGCCTAACTAAGGAAAGGTGGCTACCCCTAAGCCTCAAGTAGGCAATAGGAGTGGCCCTTATGTTGAAAGAACTAGTTGTGCAAAATGTGGTAAAAAGCATGAAGGGAAATATCTTGCCGGTATGGGTGTGTGCTATGGATGTGGAAAAAGTGGCCACCAATTGAAAGATTGTCCAACTCGTATGGCCAAGGGAAGAGAAGGTAATCAGGCTCCCACTAGTGGTTCCAACTCCGATGCTCCCAAGAAGAACCACTTTTATGCTCTCCAATCTAGAAGTGACCAAGAGGGTTCCCCGGACGTTGTTACCGGTATGCTACATGTATTTTCAATTGATGTTTATGCATTATTAGACCCCGTGACACTTTGTCTTTTGTTACTCCTTTAGTGGCTATGAAATTTGATGTGCTCCCCGAAACCCTAAAAGAACCCTTTTTCGTGTCTACCCCGGTAGGTGATTCAGTTATAGCTAAAAGGATATATAGAGGTTGTCCTATCTCTTTGTCTCATAGGATCACTTTAGTTGATTTAGTAGAACTAGATATGTTGGACTTCGATGTCATATTGGGGATGGATTGGTTGCATGCTTGTTTTGCTTACATAGATTGTAGAACCCGAGTTGTGAAGTTTCAATTTCCTAATGAGCCCGTTCTGGAATGGAAAGGGGGAAACTGAATCCCTAGAGGTCGAATCATTTCATGTTTAAAAGCTTGTAAAATGATTTCTAAGGGGTGTATCTATCACATTGTAAGAGTTAAGGACATAGTATCTGAGACTCCTCATTTAGAGTCGGTCCCCATAGTAAGGGATTTTCTGGAAGTCTTTCATGATGACTTGCCCGGAATCCCTCCCGAATAGGAAATAGACTTCGGCATTGATCTTTTGCCGGATACACACCCTATATTTATTTCCCCTTACCGGATGGCCTCGACCGAGTTGAAGGAATTAAAGGCTCAACTTAAAGATTTGCTAAATAAGGGTTTTATTCAACCTAGCATATCTCCATGGGGTGGTGCACCGGTTTTGTTTGTAAAGAAGAAAGATGGGTCCCTTAGGATGTGTATTGATTACCGACAATTGAACAAGGTCACTAAAAAGAATAAGTACCCGCTCCCTAGGATTGCCGACTTATTTGACCAACTCCAAGGGGCGAGTTACTTTTCGAAGATTGACTTAAGGTCGGGTTATCATCAACTTAGGGTGAGAGGGGTTGATATTCCTAAAACAACCTTCCGAACAAGATATTGTCATTTCGAATTCCTAGTCATGTCTTTTGGTCTCACAAATACCCCGGCGGCTTTCATGGACCTTATGAATAGGGTATTTAGGCAATATCTTGATTCATTTGTGATCGTTTTTATTGATGATATCTTGATATACTCTAAGAATGAGAGTGAACACATGAAACATTTGAGGATGGTGTTGCAATTCCTCAAGGACCAAAGGTTGTATGTTAAGTTTAGCAAGTGCAAGTTTTGGTTAAGGTTGGTTGCTTTCCTCGGTCACATTATTTCTAGTGAGGGAATAGAAGTTGATCCAAAGAAAACGGATGCGGTTAAAAGTTGGCCTATACCCCTAAGTCTCACCGATATTCGAAGCTTTTTGGGATTGGCCGGGTACTATAGGAGATTTATAGAGGGATTCTCATCTATAGCTTCTCCATTAACGGCCTTGACCCAAAGAAGTCCAAGTTCGAATGGTCGGAGTCTTGTGAAAAGAGTTTTCAAGAGTTGAAGGATAAACTCACCTCCGCTCCGGTGTTAACCTTACCGGAGGGTACCTACAGATTTGTAGTGTATTGTGATGCTTCGAGGGTAGGATTGGGATGTGTTCTAATGCAACATGGCAAGGTAATCGCCTATGCTTCAAGGCAATTAAAGATACATGAAAAGAACTACCCAACCCATGACCTTGAATTAGCGGATGTGGTTCTTACCTTGAAAATATGGATACACTATTTTTATGGGGTACACGTAGATGTGTTTACCGACCACAAGAGTCTTCAATATGTGTTTAGCCAAAAAGATTTAAACCTCTGACAAAGAAAGTGGTTGGAACTTTTGAAAGACTATGACATGAGTGTCATATACCACCCCGAAAAAGCTAATGTGGTTGCGGATGCCTTGAGTAGATTGTCCATGGGTAGTGTTGCTCATATAGAGAATGGGAAGAAGGAATTGGTCTGTGATGTGCATAGGTTGTCCCGGTTGGGTGTGCAAGTAGTGGATTCCACCAACCATGGAGTCATGATTCATCATAGTTCTGAATCATCCTTTGTTGTTGATGTGAAGTCTAAGCAGCATCTTGATCCTATTTTGATGGAATTGAAAGAATCGGTTCTCCACAAGTCTGTTGAGGTTTTCTCCAAAGGGGGAGATGGAGTGCTTAGGTACCAAGGTAGGTTGTGTGTGCCGGACGTTGATGGTTTGAGGGAAAAAATTCTAGAAGAGACTCGTGGTTTGCGGTATTCTATTCATCCAGGAGCCACCAAGATGTACCGTGACCTACGGGGAAGTCTATTGGTGGAATGGCATGAAGAAAGCTATAGCGGGTTTTGTAGCCAAATGTCCGAATTGTCAACAAGTTAAGGCCGAGCACATGAAACCCGAAGGTTTGCTTCAATATATACATATTCCCACTTGGAAGTGGGAGGAGGTGAATATGGATTTTGTTGTGCGGTTGCCTCGTACAAAAAGGTAACATGATTCCATATGGGTCATTGTGCATAGATTGACCAAGTACGCTCACTTTATTCCCGTTAAGGTTACCATTTCGGCGGAAGATTATGCTAAGTTATACATTAAGGAGGTAGTGAAGTTGTATGGGGTTCCTTTGTCTATCATATCGGATAGAGGTGCTCAATTTACTTCACGTTTTTGGAAAGCATTCCAACAAGGGCATGGTACCAATGTTAAACTTAGTACCGTTTTCCACCCTCAAACGGATGGTCAAGCCGAACGCACCATTCAAACCTTAGAAGACATGTTAAGAGCATATGTGATTGATTTCAAGGGTAGTTGGGACGATCATCTTCCTTTGATAGAATTTACCTACAACAATAGTTATCACTCAAGTATTGCCATGGCCCCGTTTGAAGTACTATATGGTAGAAGGTGTAGATCTCTGGTTGGGTGGTTTGAAGTAGGTGAAGTTTGCTCTAATTGTTCCCGAACTAGTTCTATGATGCCATTGAGAAAGTTTGACTCATTAGAGAAAAGGTTGAAGACGGCCCAAAGTCGACAAAAGTCTTATGCCGACAATAGAAAGAGGGATCTTGAATTTAAGGTTGGTGATTGGGTCTACTTAAAAAAATCTCACCTATGAAAGGTGTGATGAGATTTGGCAAGAAAGGGAAACTTAGTCCCCAGTATGTGGGGCCATACCAGTCTTGAAACGTATTGGGAAAGTTGCTTATGAAGTGGACTTTCCAAATGAGTTGGCCCCGGTTCACCCGGTGTTTCATGTTTCCATGCTCAAAAAGTGTATTGGTGATCCGGTGTCCATCCTTCCTTTAGAAGGCTTAGGAGTTGATGAGAACCTTTCTTATAAAGAGGTCCCGATTGAGATTGTGGACCGGCAAGTGAAGAAGTTGAGAAATAAGGAAGTAGCTTCCGTTAAGCTTCTATGGTGGAATAACTTAGTTGAGGGTGCTACATGGGAGGCCGAGACCATTATGAAGTCTCATTATCCTCACCTTTTTCCTTCTACTCCTACCTAACCTTGAGGTAAGTAATTCCTTTTGTATCCTTAGTGATTTGGGGAGTCATGTGCATTTTGTGAGTTTTATGATTTCCTTATGTTGTGCATGTTCTTGTAACAATTCATGATTAGCGTATAATGAGTTTTTCATGGGTTACATATTCCTCATGTTGATTGTATTTTTATATGATTAGTGAAATTATTGATTTCATAAGGTGAAATTATGAACATGTTTAGTTATGTTGATGAATGACTTATTGGCTCTATATTGGTATGTTGAATTTATTTGGGTTAGAGAAGTTAGTTCCTCCAATATGAATGAGAATTCACGAGTTTCCATGCATATTGAGTTGGTAGAGGTAGTTCCTACTTTCTTACAATGCATTGACCACATCTTATAATGGAGTTGAGGTTTCCTCCTATAAATCTTGCATTTTTGTTTTGTTGCATACTCATTGGACTGCTAGTCTTGAGTCTACACTTTCGTAAGGTGTCCAGATTTTTCATTTGAAGATGAATGTCCCCAAGGAGGAGATAATGTAACAGCCCAGAAAATGGTAGGATAAACTAGAGCCTCATGGTGTGGGTTAGAGTAACCTTAAAGCAACACTAGGATATCTTAGAGCTCAAATGGTTAAGGAAGGAGTCTAAGGTGAAGTCTAGGACCTTAAACTACCAAAGAAAAATGAAGGAAAACAAGAGTGACCTCAAGACCATTCGGCTATGGGCAGTAGCTTCACCCATGAGCCTTGGTGATACGCCAAAGGGGCTCTCCTCACCTAGTGGACAGCCTCCTCACTAACCTTAGCTACTATAACAAAGGGTTGAGGATTGCTCAAAGGATTGGCGATTCACCCAACATGCCTCCCCATCGCCCAAGTGTGCATCCCCCTTAGGTGACTTACTGTTAAATTGGGCGAGACCAAGGTACATTAGGCGAGTCGCCTAAGTGCCTTGGCGAGCCAAAGGGTGCCAATGGGCGAGCTTCAATGTGGAAAGGCTAAAATTTGGAGTTTAATGAAGGGTCTTTAAGTAAATCTTTCATAAACTAAAACCAACACTTTCTACTCTTTTCCTAACAAATATAAATACTTTCTAGAGTCAAATTATCCTTTTTTAATCACTCTTAAAAAGAAATAAAAGAAGACCCAAATCCTTTCAATATTTTTCTCTCTAGAAGTTCCTCCATTGAAGAATACCAAGAACTTAAAGATTACGGTTCAAGCTCCAAGATTTTCACTCCAATTCGTGGGCAAGGCTTCAATTAAGGTATGGGGATCTTGATTCATGGATTAGTTCTCCATGAAGCCTTTCAAAACTCTTATTTTCGAAATTGGTGTCTTGACTAAAAACTAGGGTTTCTATTCTATCCATGGGTTCATCCTAAAAATGTATTCATTATGTTATTTGACTTATATCATGGATGAATTGTTGTTAATTGGTGATTTCTATTGTAAGAATCCCCATGAAACCATGTGCACCCCATGACCCTAATTTCATGAATGTTAGTGAAGGTATTGATGCAAAATGATTACTGTGAATTGTATCTATGATGATTTAGTTGTTGAACCTTGTTTCCTCAGGCCTATTATAGTATCTTTAGGCGTAATTGTGACACTTGATTCATGACCTTGAAAAGGGTAAAGGTTCTATGACAATGGTGCAAAGTGAGGTATTGGTGAATGGTCTTTCTTCCCATATCCCTTACATTTGATGTTGTATAAACTGCTTATAATGATGTTAATGTATTGTGTTGATTGAAAGTATAGTTCTCATGAAGACACTATGAATGTTAATGTGAAAGTTCTACTCACATACAAGTATTGATTCTAGGTTGAAAGTGCATTCTCACCTTAATAAATCTATGAGCAACTTATTGAATTGTATTGAATGAAGGGTTGAAAAATCCTTCACACATGTAGATACAATTGAGAGACTAATGATATTAATTTGGGAAACAATACTAAGCACCGAGTGGATACGACCAATGAGGAAAAGACCCTCCCGTTAATGCAAGAGGTTGGGTCATCTTAGTAAACTCATGAGATGGGGACTTCTCCGTTAATGCAAGAGGAAGGGTTCCTAGAAGCAATTTCCCTACCCCATAACTATGTGCCAACATAGGATTTAGCTAGTGGATCCACATTATAGCTATATACTTAGTTCTACCTTAGGCAAGTAGAACACCCCTTTTCGGTGTGGGGTTTAGACACCGTATTCCATATAGCTCTCATGGTATATGTCGGTTATGGTTGTTCTTCCCTAGATAATGAGTTAATGAATGAAGCATGAACTACTCTATAGCTTCTTAGTAAGGTTTATAGGTAGGAGTGAGGGGTATGGGACTTCACTTTTACATTGCACTAGTAAACTTGGTAGGATGATATAGATGGTTCTCATTACTATGTTGAGACATGAATGCATGCATGTATATTGAATGGATAGTTTCTATGAATGACTTGTCCTTATATTCAAATGTTTTACATGACTAATCCTCTATTTATGATTATTGAATGTGACTAAGTCTAAAAGTAATATGTGTGACCAAGGTAGTTCCTAAGGGATGCTGAGTAAGGTTGGTATTATGGGATGCCAACCATACATGGCACAAGTGGATCTTAGTGGTTGCTATGGTCATGTCTTTACTATATTGTGAATATAATTCTTATATTGGCTTGAATCTTGTGTTGATGATGTAAATTGGTTTTCAAAACCTCATAAATGCATATCTTTCATAAAAATGTTGGAATGATTTATGGTTTTTATGCATATTTCCATACTTAGTACATATTATGTGCTAACCCCTTTTTCCCTTCTACATCTTATGAGTGTAGGTTCCGGCTAGGTGACTTCAACTCCCTACTTTGAAAAAGACTAGGAGTAGACTTCTCCAAGATTTGTGGTAGGTCCTCAAGATCCAAGGACAAACATTTGATGCCACTTTATGTTCTTTCTTATTGTAATAGACTTTGTAAGCTATCGATGTACCTCTTTCTATGAGACTGTTATGTCTAAGGGCTATTGACCCTATTTGAGATTCTCTATTGTATTCCTATGTTTAGATGGTGTATGTACGACAAAGAGTCTAGATTCCTACTATTTTCCTTCTATGAAGATGAAGTTTGAACTTCGATTATAAATGTTTTAATTTTTCAGCATTATTTCTACTTTCTTATGTTATGATGATGCTAGGGCTTGTATGAGACCCCTTCGGGGTCGACTACGCCATGTTACGACTAGGGTGTGGTCTCGGGTCGTGACACTTAGAATATTTTCATATCTTTGTTCTTAGAATTTTTGGGAGACATTGTTCTTGAGCTCGAAGGTTTTAAAGGTTTTCAACTCCAAGAAATTGGAAGTGGGTATCCTTGAATCTTAATCCTAAACGTGTTTAAAGACATTTTCTATCGTAACCACTTGATGGAAACACTTGTTGGTATTGATTTCTATGTCTTTTTCATGTCTAGCTAAATCCCCAATTCTTGGGGTGTGATTTTGTGAATATGGGTTAAATTTCATGTTGTGTATTGCTTATTATTAGTTTATTTGCTGTTTAAATGTGATTTCGATTAGGAGTTGTGTTTGAACTTAATGGGATTGTTGTTGCAAATACGATTTCATCTTAGTGTTTTTGGCTTGCTCGAGAGAGAGGTTTTAAAACTAAGACTACTAAATCGATAGTCGGTGGTTATTGGTTCGTCGTGGGTTCGAGCTCGAGAGAGTGGAATCCTAGACCTTCTCCCACACATTCAGCTCGAGAGAGTGAATGGGCAAAGGCAAAGGTTGTGCTTAAGTGTTGCAACTCGGTGTTCGAGAGAAACTGAGTTGATTCGGGGTAAGTTGCTCAAGAGAGAATTTACCCCCACTAAAGTCTAGCCTAGTTACAAATATTCAGCGATTTACTATCAATATCATTTACCCAATAGTATATTTTATCCCAAATTCCTATCACATCCCAAGAATCTCGTCTCCCTATCTCGTATCTTTATATTTTCGCTATTTTTTGTCTTTTAGTTGAATACAAACCCCCCATTTGATAATTGACATTCGTGTCATTTCTTTAACTTATTATGTTTTTACTCGTTAATGTTTATAGCTATTATTGATTAGAACTTGATTTTACTTTTCTATTAATTCTTGCAACCATTCCTTTGGGACTCGACCCCAACCCATTCAGTTGGGTTATATTACTGCACGCGATCGTTGACACTTGAATTGGAAGTCGTGTCTTTGATTACGTCAAACATCACATCACCCCAGAAAATCAGATATTAGCTTTGGCACCATATATCCTCTTATGCTAATCATCTCAGGTGCAACATAAGGTGGGTCTCTGTAGTGTGGAACAAGTGGAATCACTAAAGGCTCTTATTAGAGTACTTCTTATGTGGTCCACTGGTTTTATGATTTTTGTGGCCATAAGTCAATTCTCATCCATACTTCAAACAAAGACCTTGGATAGACATATCTTTCCTCACTTTGAAATACCAGAAGCATCATTCAGTGTGTTCATGATTATTGCTTTAACAATTTGGATTACCTTCTACGATCGTGTTTTGGTCCCTTTACTATCCAAATATACTGGACAGCCAAGTCCTGTCATCTGAATAGGTATTGGCTTAATAGTCACATGTATATCTATGGTATTGTCAGCAATAACAGAAACCATAAGACGGCAAAGGGCAATAGAGGAAGGTCATGAGGACGACCCAAGTGCCTTAGTGAACATGTCTTCTATGTGGCTCGTGCCACAGTATGCACTACTGGGAGTGGCTGAGGCTGCCCATGCAGTTGGACAAGCATGTCCAGCATGGCGTTAGCTATGTACACTGTTGGGACTGCTATGTCGAGTTTGGTTGTAAGTATTCTGGTGAGTAGTGTGGATTGACTTTCACCAACTGGAGGCAAAACGAGCTGGATTTCAAGCAACATTTATAGGGGTCACCTGGATTACTATTTTTGGCTACTTACTTTTTGAGTTTACTCAACTTCTTCTATTCTCTGCCGGTTATATGAACCTAATGATGGGAGCAGTAGGTTATCTCATGAGGCAGAAGAAACACAATGTGATTATTGGCTTTTACCTGAATCTAGATGATATGTTGTACTGCATTGTTGAATAATATATTACTATGCTAGCTAGGTGTTTGTATATGTTTAGATCTCTACATTTCCTTTGACAGAAATGTGTATTATGTTTTGGATTCCTTAATTCAAACACATTGTCATATGCCAAATGAAGGCTGGAGGAAATGGTATCAAACTATCAGTGTTTGGAAAGTTGCCTCTTCATCCTTCAAATTCTTAAAGATCTAATTTGGGAATCCTTTTCTTCTAGAGACAAAAAAAAAACCTATAATATGGTGATGAGAATGGCAAAGTAAATTTTTTATTAAAGTTATTTAATGCATCACAAATGCCACTGGTTCATTTGCAAAAAAGCAAAAACTTTTCTTCAACCTAATAACATAAACATTAGAACTTTCTTCAAAGTTCAAAAAGCAAAGTGGACAGATAAACAAAAAGCAGAAATTGGGGGAAGATGTTTCAAATTTTCCATTCATAACACTTTTTTACCATTAAAAGAATACTTAGCTCAAACATAATTTGAAAAAAAAAACAAACAAATCCCTTGATAACTAACATTTCCTGCACAAAACAGTGAACTTGTTCAAAGAAGGGTGTTCCCACGAATTGGAGTTCTGTTCCTTTTTTCTCTTTACAATTTACTATCAGAGTATGTTCCTAGTTAGGTAAAAAAACCTAGCACTCCAAGCTACGTATAGGCTCAGAATGTATTCTGCTGAAGTGCAATTTTGCTGCATTATTTTTGTTACACCTTATTTATATCCTCACCAAATACACGAAATATAGGGTGTGGCGGGGGACAATGGGCTTTATAGCTCAACTTTTCCTACATATGACTTTCATGTCCTCAGCATAAATGAACTTTAAGGTAACAGAAGGCCCAGAAGGTTAATAAAGAAACAAAACCTGATGTACAAAGAGAAGAGATGCATATGTATACTAGAATGTTGGCAACCCTATTCACTATATATATACATTGCCTAATGCGAAAAACAGTACATAATCTCCCACATACAATATCAACAATAACAAGATAACTATATGTAAGCAAAAATAAGAAATTAATTATCCACAGAAGACGCTAGATACTAGCCCAAACATGACACTGATCACAAGTGCCAAAATAGTTGTTGCTTCTTCATCTAGCACTGAATTCAACCGACCTGAAAAAGATATTTTATCCACTTGAATGTGGTGTGGAGCTGTCAACTCATTTGTCATTGGCAACTGAATCCGGAGAGGAAAAGGGACCCTTTAGGAGCCCAACATCATCTACCACAATATCCAGTACTGAGCATTGTGTGCTTTTGACAAACAAATAGTTAATTAACGAAGAAATCAACTTCCAAATATCAAAATCTTGACAAACAAACAAAAAAATCCTGCAAATCCTCTTATATCAAAAACCCTTAAATTGCTTCACTTTATTTTCTCAAATTTAGTTTTTACCCAGTATCTTCAATCATTTTTCCATGAAACCCCACATAACATTAACCATTTTCCTTATTTAATCCAAGAAAGAAAACCCCAAAAAGAAATCACAAAACCCACTTACAAATCCTTCCATACACAAATTTACGCAAGAAACCCCATAACCAACATACGAAAAAGTAAATCAACGTACACATAATCAAGTAAACCAAGTACTCTAATTTACCCTCCTACAGTAAAAAAGCCATTTATACAAACAGAGAAGAGAACAAAAACAGAGAAACACTCACAAGTTTGGAGAAATGAGAAATCGAGTTACGAGCAAAGACAAAGCTGTATGATTTGAGCTATTAGAAAGTGCCGGTCGTTTCTTAGCCGCTCCAACATTCAATTTTCCAGTCTGATTATTCTCCAACCCCGATGAATTCGCCGCCGTTGCTTGTCTCTTCGCCACCACACTCGAAACGGAAGAAGATGATCATCGTCATTTCCTCCTACTAATGTAAAACCCTTATCAACAATTTTTCGGCAATCCTCTCCTTCAAGAAAATGAAGAAGAAGAAAAACAAAGCCGTTACGGCAAATTTGACTTAGTGTTTGTTTAATCAAATTTCAGTATGACAAATATAGTCAAATATAGTTTTAATCAAAATCTTTTTATATTTCTTAAATTTTGTATTCACTCAAATTACATCATATAAATTAGTAATTATATTATCATGATATAAATTAATAGAAACCCGGAAGTATTCAGAAAGAAAAAGAAGAACAAACCTTTGAGGCAAGAGGTCCATGAGAGGATAGTTGTTGACGGACAAGATCACCAGTAGCTATGTGGGGTACGCCAAGAAGCTTAGAAAGTCGAGCTGCATAAGTCCCTTTTCTGACACCAGGGTAACCCAAGAATACCCACTGAACATTTCTTCCCTTAGCTTCCGGTGTAGGTAATTTTTCAGAAAAAGCTTGGCTAAAATTTGTGGGTCTACATCGCCATGTTCTTACCACTGTTAGAAAATCGAGCTGCATAAGTCCCTTTTCTGACACCAGGGTAACCCAAGAATACCCACTGAACATTTCTTCCCTTAGCTTCAGGTGTAGGTAATTTTTTAGAAAAAGCTTGGCTAAAATTTGTGGGTCTACATCGCCATGTTCTTACCACTGCACGGGTCCAAACCAACATAGTTAATCAATGGATTGAGTGTTTGAGGAAAGGAAAGGAGGAAAATGAAAAAGGTGGGTGGGGAAAAGGGGAAATGGGGGTTTGACAATAGGAAGTAATGCCGACCATGAAGGATGTCAGCAAGTATAATGGGTTAGTTTCAAAGGAGCACCGAGAGGACTGGGGATCTATGTCTTCCAACAATACTCATATGTCTTCAAAATATAAATAAGTAGATCAAAATATGAAAAAGAAAGCCGTTAAGGCAAATTTGACTTAGTAGGGTTTGGCCATGCGATATCATATTACGATATGATATCGTGAGATGGAATCAGCGTTTGGACATGCAATTTTACGCTGATTCCATATCATGAGAGGTGATACCATATTCTCCAAAAATCATGATAGGGAATTATATGGTGATTCCATATCATGATTTGAGATATTTTAATACAATAATTGATCCATGAGTTTATATTTTGTTAAAACAACCCCACATTTATATCTACTAACCATTTATTTCATATGTAAATAAAATTTATAATCACATCATTACTTTTTAAAATTCTATTATTCTCACCGACATAAAATTTAATTATTCTCACCAACATATAATCACTTTAACTCACACCTCACGATTGTGAAACTTTTCAATATTCACTTGAAACAATTAACCGGCATGTTAAAATAGTTGCCGAGGCAATTAGCAAGATGGCACCAACATTTATACAACCAAAAAAATATGACTAGTGTACATTCCAAAATTCGACATAATACTCTATTTTGGCCTTGGTTTAAGGTAAAATTTCAATCACATTAATAAATTTATTTTATGGCCTTAATAAGTGATCATTTATATTTTATGTGTATGTTATTAGTATTTAGTTACATATTTCCTATCAACTTTTTTTAAAGAGATAATATTTATTTTATGACTTTGCATTGTTTTGGAAGCACTATTTTTATTACTCTTACAAACATTATTTTTATGAAGTGCATTATATAATGCTTCCAATTTATTTTATGTTCACTAAACTAATATTGATGTATATTTTATTTGGTAGGATTGTGTTGGTGCGATTGATGGAACATATATAGAAGGGGAGGTTCCTAAAGCGGTGCAACAAGCATATTGTAATCGCAAAGGAAGAACATCACAAAATCTCTTATGTGCTTGTGATTTTGATATGTGATTTACCTTTGTTGCTGCTGGTTGGGAAGGTACTGCACATGATAGTAAAGTACTTGAGAATGCACTTGTTGAACCAACATCACAATTTTCATTTCCGCCACATGATAACTTTAAATTACATCCTTAGAATAAATATTATTTATTTACACAAAACTGTCTCATTTACGTCACATATGCTTTTAGTAATTCTTTATAAAATATTTTTTGGTAGATAAATATTATGTTGTTGATGCTGGTTTCCGAAACACAAAAGGATTTTTAGCTCCATACAAAGAACTACGCTATCATTTGCAAGATTACCGAGGAAGTGAAAGAGAGCCTCAAAATGCCAAAGAACTATTTAATTATAGGCATTCATCTCTGCGCAATATGATTGAACGGACTTTTGGAACTTGAAAAACTGCGTAATGTGATTGAATGGACTTTTGGAGCTTGAAAAAATAGATTTAGAATACCGAAACAAGGCATGAACCATTATGATATTGATATACAAGTGAAAATTGTCATAGCTTGTGCAGTGTTACATAATTATTTGCGAGAATACCAAAGTAGTGATGAAATAGTTATGGTCTATGAACATGAAGATATAGTTGCGGAGGATATTGACCAACAAATGGCTACAAAGTAACAATGTTGGTTCGTCTTCTCGGTCACATGATCGAGAAATGCAAGTTCAACGTGAGGAAATTATTCGTACTATGTGGGAGGATTATATTAAAGACTAGTACACTACAATTTTATGTTTCTAAATTTTTTTTTTATTAAAATTTAAAGTTAGATTGAAACAATTACTTAAGTGGAGAACAAATAACTTTGTAATAATTTATTATGCGTATTTTATAATTTTTGTTATTTGATAAGATTGAATAAACAATTGAGGTTATTTTAATAGTTTTACAACTTATGGATTTTATGTTTAAGAGAAAATATACAACACAAAAATTTCATATCGCATGTCCAAACAAACCTTCAATTTCATCTCATGATTCCATATTATGATACCATATCATGATTCTATATCATGATACCATATCGCATGGCCAAACGGGCCCTTAGTGTTTGTTTAATCAAATTTCAGTGTGACAAATACAGTCAAATATAGTTTTAATCAAAATCTTTTTATATTTCTTGTAAGAAAAAAACACCTAAGAAATAAGTACTATCCGTTTACTCTCAAATCATATGACATACTTTCCTTTTTAGATATCACATAAAGAATGTCACAATTCATAATTGGAAATAATTTATTAATTTTAATTATTTTTAGTGAAATGATTCATAACTAGAATATCTAAGATTTATGTTACACCACAAAATTTTAAAATATTCTCTTTTTTTTTTAAAAAAATTATGTTAAATTAAACGATACCATATAAATTGAGTATATAGTACGACATTTTGTCATACGAATAGCAAAGTTTTGTCATTTTTGTTGGTCCTTGCTCTTTAGGTAGTCCAAAAGTAATAATTCAAATATTTATTCAATATAACATGCTAAAGAAGCTATGAATATTGTTTTGCCAATAAAAATAATAATAATAAGGCACAAGTACCCCCTGGACTATGACCAAAATCCTAGAGACAAACCTAAACTTAATTAGGGTCCTATTATTCTCAGACCATTTTTTCGTATTTTTGTGCATCTTTTGTGCTGACGTGGCACATTCAAGCACCCAAGTTGGTTGTGTTTGTACACACTCGTCTGCCACGTGTGTAAATACTATTTTTTTAATATTTTTTTAAAAAAAATATTCTTATTTTCTTTATCTTGTATCTAAATTAAGTTAATACACATTCTTTTACCTTTTATTGAAACCTTTTTTACCTTCATTCATTGTATTTTATCTTTTATTTTTCTATTGATTTTATTTTCTTTGACTTTCATTTTAATTTAATTTGAAATGTCTTGTATTTAAAATAAGCTAATTTTGAACAAATATCAAAATAAGTGAAGAAAATCAAATAAAACATTAAAAAATTAAAATGTTAAAATTAAAGGACACTTTTAATTTTATTTTTAAAAAAATACACATAATTTATTAAAAATAATTAAAAGTGAAAAAAGATAACAAATTAATTTTAAAAAAATTAAAGTGAGAAATAAATTAAAATAAATATTTTACAAAAAAAGAAATAAAAATAATTAAATGTATATAAATTTTAATATTAATAAATATGTGTATTAACTAATTATAAAGTTACCAATAAAAAAATAACATGTGTCCAATTTGTGCACTCATCACTTGTTTTCAAGAGAGTGTGCACACTCTCTATGCCATGTGCATGGGTCAACGTTTGTGGTATATTTATTTCATTTTAAATTAGTTTGAACATAGGAGCTTCCACTTTTAGTATAACTAGTTTCTGTACACGTGTGTTGCACATGTATTTCATGTTAATTAGCATAAAATTTTAAAATAATATATATAAAATTAAAAAGTATGTATATATGACCAACTGATATATATATATATATCTAAAGGGAGGGGGGGGGGGAATAAAACTCATTATAATGAACAATATCTGAATGAATTGATTCTTGAATGCAAAATTATTAGATGTCATATGAACTTACAATGATGAACTAAATTTAATAATGAAGTGAATTCAAATACAATATATAATTGTCATGAAAAAATAATTTAACTTTGACTCGATCTGTTGAAGCAATGTTATGTCGACTATATCTGTCAGTATTTCAAGCACTTGCTTAATAAAAAAAGAAATACCATACTTTGAAACGATACAATGTGAACATGAGAATTGATAATGGTTTGGTTAGCGAAAGGAGTGACGGAAGTAACGTCACACATTATCCAGACGTTATTCATATAATGACTAATTGCATGACATTCGTTCCAAAAAAACTTTCATGTTAAAAAAGACGCTTTATGTGAACTGTGAACTAATTGAAACGTTTTTGGATTGCAATTAAGGAGATTATGATTGTCCATCTTCCATCGTAAATATTGAATTTAGTGTGAAACATTAAGTGTTGTTGGAATGAGTTTAAAGACAGAAACTAAAAGGATCAATAATTAAGGCACAACAAAAAATAGAAAACTTTTTAGATATCATTATTTATTTTAATTTAAAATTTTAGTGAAGGGCATTTTAGTAATCCAACTTTGAACTCAAAACCTTTTCATTTTTAATATATATATATAGAGAGAGAATAACGAATATCTGTTCGTTTTCTTGAAGAAGAGGAAATGACGACGATCCAGAATAGACGTTCATCTGTTTCGAGTTAATGGGATGATTTAAAATGTTTAGAGGGGAATTAGTACACACCTCTCCGTCAACATGTGTGCTTCCTCGAGAATAGTATTGATTTAATGATTTACTTTTATTATTTTATTTATATTTTAACAAATCAATACAAGTTTATTACTTTCATTCAATTCCATGTTTATGCTCAAGTAACGCTATAAAATAATAGTAATCAAAAATAAAATTTTAAAACATAATTAATAATTTTATTTTAATAAAATTAACTCTTAATAAAATTAATTTGTCTCATAAAAAAAAAAATAACATAATCCTTTTTTATGTAAACAGTTTTTGAGAGAGTAAAATTAATTCAATTAAATGAAGAAATGATATAAAATATAATTACTCAAATAACTTGATAACTAATTATATTAAAAATTATAATTAAAAAAAAACTATATCAATAATTAGCACAATATTATTCCCTTTTGTTCAGTAGCAGAGTAACGGCTAGATTGATACAGTAGAAGGAGGAAATGACGACGACCCAGAATAGGCGTTCATCTTCATTGGCGTTGGAGAATAATTAGACCGGAAAATTGAATGCTGGAGCCGCCAAGAAACAACCAAACTTATGAGTGTTTCTCCGTTTTTGTTCTCTGTTTGTATAAATGGATTGATTACTGTAAGAAGGTAATTAGAGTACTGGGTTTTTCTTCTTTCTTTGCGTTTTTTTTTATTACTGGTTCGATGATTTACTTTTTTGTATGTTGGTTATGGGGTTTCTTGCGTAAATTTGTGTATGGAAGGAGGAAAATGTAGGTGGGTTTTGTGATTTATGATTTGGGGTTTTTCTTTCTTGGAGTTTCATGAAACATGATCGAAGATACTGGGTAAAAATAAGTTTGAGTATTCTTTTAATGGTTAAAAAGTACTATGAATGAAAAATTTGTAACATCTTCCCCAATTCTGTCCACTTTGCTTTTTGAACATTTGAAGTATTATGTTATTAGGTTGAACAAAAGTTTTTTTCTTTTTTTCAAATGGACATACTATCATTGGGCAATTATGAAGTGGACCAGTAACAAACTCTATTGGTGATTTCCAATAGCCTTAGGTATTTCACCGTGCAACTTGTTGAATGAAACATTGAAACACTCGAGGTATTGTAGTTTCTCCAAAGACATGGGAATAGTTCCCGATATATTATTATGAGAAATGTCTAGAAATTCCAAACCTACCATATTGCTCATTGAGTCAGGTATAGATCTTTGCAACTTGTTGTGTCACAAAGAAAGATATATCAGATTTTGCAACCTTCCAGTTTCTCTAGGAATTCCATTTGTGAATTGATTCATTGACAAATTCATATATATCGCAACATTTAGATTTCCAATTTCCAGAGGTAAAGATCCAACCATGTTGTTTGACGATAAGTCAAGAACCACTAAATCTTTAAGATTCCCTAAGCTTGTTGGTATATTAGAACTCAATCTATTGGAACTTGTATGTATCTCTCTAAGAGAAGTGACGTTCCCTAAATAATTAGGAAGAGATCCTGAAAGTTGATTTTGACCCAAGTCAATAGCACCCAAATGCTGTAATTTACAAATGTTATCTCCAATAAATCTTGTAAGCTTGTAGTACTGAAAATGCATATGCTGAAGGTTGGTTTCTCAACTTCTGAGTTGATGTTGGAATCGATTCAATTAAGTTATTGTGAGAAAGATCAAGTTCTAATAAGCTACTTAAGTTTCCAACTTCATTTGGAATGTGGCCGTTAATCTTGCAAGCACCAGCATAAAACTTTTCAAGAGATTTGGAGAAGTTCCCTACGAAGACCGGAAGCATGCCATTTAGAGGGTTGAAAGCTAGAGAAATAAATCTTAAATTTCTGCAATTGGTTAAGGAAGTGAGGAAGCTTAAAAATGAATCACTGGTTAAATTGTTTCTCCCCAAGTTTAGGAAGTTTAGATGAGTTAAATATCCAAGAGAATTGGGAATCAATCCTGTGAGTTTGTTATGTGAAAGTTGTAGATCAGTAAGCTTTGAACAATTGGAGATAGAATGAGGAATAGTCCCAACAAGATTGGTTAAGAGACCTAAATAAAGCTCTTAAATGTTGGGTAAGGTAGAACCTAGTTTGGTGGTAGAGTTGCTGATATAGTATTGATTGAAAGAGACATTCTTCTCAGTCATGATATGTTGAAAATCTCCATTGGAAGTGAACCACTAAAACTATTAAACCCAAGAGTAAGTTCCTGCAACTCAATAAGATTTCTTATCTCTTTGGGTATTTCACCTGTCAACACATGAAGAAAGATTTGAGTTTACTAACTAGCTAGTTCAATACAGATTGCTATCACTTTGAATATGTACCAGTAAACCTATTTTAGTTAAGATATAAAATATGTATCTTGGTTAAGTAGCCAATCTCCCGTGGTAAGGATCCCATGAGATTGTTCCTCTATAGTGAAATATGTTGCAACGAGGAGATATTGGATATGGAGATCGGGATAGAGCCGGTTATCTGGTTTCTCTCCACGGCTAAGGTCACCAAATTAACAAGATTTCAAATTTCTTGTGGAATTATCCCTTCATTTAATGTGTAATAAAAAAGATGTGAGGTGATTAATTAGATACAATAGTACTAGCATTCATAAGATAAAACATATATACCTGTGAAATGGTTGGATCCAAGACACAATCTCTACAAGTTACTCTATTGGATGGGACAACAATATCTCCTCCAATACCCAGTCAACACTGCACAAATTTAAAGTGTGAATTATGAGTTCAACAACTCCTTCACCATCGACAGCTTCATCACATCCTTCTGTCAGCATATATAAGCTATGGATCAATTTATGTAACTATATGTTACATATTTAATCCTATATAACTTTAACTAGTACTTACGGCATGACGCACGTAGAGATGGATGTCTTTGTCATGTGCAGCAAGGCATTCAGTGAGAGATGGTTTAGGGTTCCAAGAATAACCCCGACGAGCCTTTTGTTCTGTGTTGGTACCTGTCATTGCCATGACCAACAATATATATATTATAGGATTAGTTTATACCACTTTCTAAAACTTTCGTTATCTTATATAGAAGGTAAGATAGCTAATCTTATAGAATATTCCATTGCCCCATTTAAGCTACCCCTTGCGTTCTTAAATAAGTATAAATATTTGTGTGGCTAAAAATTATTAGGTTGAACAATAGTTTTTGTAGTATCATTGGACAATTATGAAGTGGACCAGTGACATTCTAAATTATTATTTTCAGTGTTAACATGAATTGTTTAGCATATTATTACTGACCAGTGGACTCTCTTCATGGGTGAAACTTTAAAGTATATCCAATCATCTACTTCAAACTCTAACTCCCTTCTCCTAACATCAGTGTAGGATTTCTGACGACTCTGCGTTGTTTTCAACCTCTCTTGAATCACTTTCACTTTCTCCATAGCTTGATGAACTAAATCTGGTCCTATCAATCATGTTTCACCAACTTCAAACCATCCAATAGGAGATCTTCATCTTCTCCCATAAAGAGCTTCATAAGGAGCCATTTGGATGCTAGAGTGGTAGCTATTGTTGTAAGCAAATTCAATAAGGGGTAGGTGATCATCCCAATTACCTTTGTAATCAATCACACAGGCCCTCAACATGTCTTCTAAAGTATGAATAGTATGCTCTGCTAGCCCATCTATCTGAGGGTGAAAAGGCAGTACTTAAGTTCATCTTTGAACCCAAGCCTTTTTAGAATGACTTCCAAAATTGTGTAGTAAATTGCACACCTCTGTCTGAAATAATAGAGACCGGAACCCCATGAAGTCTTACCACCTCTTCAATATACAACTTAGCATAATCCTCTGCTGAATGGGTAGTCTTTACCGGCAGAAAATGGGCTAATTTAGTTATTCTATCGATAATCACCCAAATGGAATCGTGCTGCCTGCAAGACCTTGGTAAACTTGTGATGAAGTCCATATTGATCATCTCCCACTTCCATTCTGGGAAGTTTATATATTCTGAGCCAAACCACCGGGCCTTTGGTTCATGCTCATTCTGGTGGGATAATTGGTTAGGCGTTGGCCCATTGGCTCAATTCACTGAAGACAGCAACAGATTCAACAATGACACTGTCTCAGAATTTATAGAAGAGGGACAATGGAATATGAACAAGATCATTCAGCTAGCTCCTCCAACTCAGGTGCACAACATCCTTGCTACTTAGCTTCAACTTCAACTGGGTATTCTAGATTAGCTAGTGTGGAACCTCAACTGTAATAGTATGTTCACCTGTATCTCTGCCTGGAATTCCATAAGAGAACAAAGAACCAAAACCAAAATTAACACTCACACTTGGCATAGAAATATTCCTTTCAAGTGCTCTTTTTTATTATGGAGAACATTAAGAGGCAAGCTTCCTACAAATGAGAAACTCTCCAGGTTTGGCATAGAACCTGCAGATTGTTTCTACTGTCATCCGGCAGGAGTGGATACCATTGATCACATTTTTAATGCTGGAATATTTGCCAAAAAGGTTTGGAAATTCTTTGCTGACTCCCTGGGCATCCAAACTGATTATATTCCTCTTAGATATATGATTATGAGATGGTGGGAAAACAACTACAAAAATGAGGCCCATAAACTTATTATTCAATTCACTCTCATATTTATTTGTTGGAACTTGAGGAAGAATAGGTGTGCAATAAAATATGGGGGCAAGCAATCTAACATTGCAAGGGTCAAGTTCTTGGTGTTTAAGGATACTTTCAAGTTACTTCATACTGTTATTCCTTACATCACTTGGCCATCAAGCTGGATGAAAATTGTCACCCTTATTGAGAAATGCTCCCATGAAACCAAGGTCACTCTTGTCCAATGGATGAAACCACCAGATGTGTGGTTTATTTCAACACAGATGAAAGTGCATTGGACAATCCGGGCAACATAGGAGCAGGAGGTATTCTCAGAATCCAATGGAGACTTAATATTTGCTTATTCTATTCCTTTGGGCCAAGGCACCAACAATCAAGCAGAAGTGGAGGCAGCTGTATTTGGCTTATCATGGTGTGTTCATTTGAATTATCAAAAAGTGGTACTGGAAGTTGACTCACAAATGTTGGTGGACTGGCTTTTGAAAAAATCAGCCCCTCCATGGAACATCTCATCACAAATGCAGCAGCTTCACACCCTTACCACTCACTTCTCACAATTCAAATGCATTCACACACTCAGGGAAGCCAACTTTGTGGCAGATTCACTCTTCAAACCCAGCCATCAAGTCACCAGTCCCCAACTATACTTCACCAGCCATCAAATTCCAAAAGAGGCAACAACTTATCTTCAGCAGGACAAGGCAGGCATGGCAAGCTTCAGAAGAAAGAAAATGAAAAGAATTAAGAAATCCCATTGACTTACTCAACAACATGGTGGACCTATGAAGGAGCTTGAACTCCAAATGGTCTTTTTGGTGATCTCTCAATCATCTTCACATAGGCTATCTCTTTTAAGTTATAGCTTTTATGAAGAGATTTTCTTTTTCGTGTAAAGGGAGAGTCTCATTCATTTATGCTTTCCTAGATTATATGTAACGAGATGAGTCCTCTCACATAGGTGCTTAGATGATAGGTGTATGGAGAAGAACCTTAGTAGGCTACCAACTCTTGAACCACCATAGGATGGAGGTAAGGTCTATGCCTCCCTCCTTGTTATTTTTCCTTGTTTATCTATGATAAGGCCTGGGGATGTTGCTCAACCCCTGACCCCCACAAAGGTGGTTAAAAAAAGAGATAGATACGGTGTTGAAGTCGGTCTAAATGGAATAGAAAAGATATTGAAGCTTGGAGAAGCAAAAATGGCGAATAATGGGTGACAATAATGTATATGTTAAGAAGATCATAAGAACTAAGGAAATAGAAATGAGATACTAGCGATCAATAGCACTGAGATACTGGCGATTAGTACAAACTGTTGATCCTACCGCTGTACATGTTCCTCCGAGGAGTTCCAATACCCAAATCCAGTGCATGCCAACAGCCTTGACTGCTAAGCATGTTAAGTGGCTTTGCGTCAGGCTCATATGTTAAGTATGTTATTGAGCAAGAAGATCTCATAGCTAAGATTGATCGCCTAAGGATGAACTAGCCCAAGAAAATAAGAGGGAATATGAAGAGCTGCCTGTTAATAGGACATGAAACCAGGTATACATCTTCAAACACTTTTTCTTAAGACTTATTCAATACATTGGGGAGGTGATATTTTGGCCATATATAAATCATGAGATCAAAACTTTTAGTAAAGAAGCATTATTCTGAAGTTGTTGTTGAAAGAGCTCTGCCGATAGGAGAGTCATCTTTCGTTACAAGAAAAGGCTAGACACCTAAACTTATAAGTTTTGTACTTAGAATATATGATGTTTACGATTTTAATTAGATATCCATTGTTAATGTTATATATGGCTTCCCTTCTACAATAGCCAATACATCTTGCTCCAGGTTGATCTTCACTTTCAGTTTTTTTTTTAAAATAATCTAAATACACATCGAAGTGTAGTTTGTTGTAGATTTCATTGAGAGCAGAATGTGTTTGATAAATTGATATCCTTTTTTCGCTCGTGTACACCTGAATCAACTTCCCTTAGCAAGAGTAAAGCTGCAAACAATTAGGTTCTTCAATATGTACTTTGTTTTGGAACGTAGTTATTATCTGACTTAGTATTTTAGCCAGTATCTACTTAAGATGAGATGATGTGATATTTATTTGTCGAATTATTTTAACCGTTGATTAGCTTACATATTATGTATGGCTTCAGCTCTTTGTATATGTCTTTCCATAGTTATCAGATATTTGTTCAATTTCTTTTTAATGTGACTCCTACCTTTCATTAAATTAACAACATCTCTCCTCTATCGGTTGCTTAGGGAAAAAGATGATTTTATTCTGCCTTGCCCATAAAAGGAAATTAATCTATGACCTTAATATGATTGTGATAATTTTTCGCTTGAATGGGGTGTATAAGGGACAACAGAAATACTTATGTATGAAGACAAATTGAGATTTCAACAATGTCCTTGATTCCACAGGTACACATTTTCCAGAATATTTCATTCCTCTAACTTTATGAACTATCTATACGAGTTTTATTTCCCTCGCATTTCTTAATATTACAATTCATTGATTGGTCCTGCATCCAATATTTATATATAACGTCTAATATGCTACCACTACTCTCTTATTATACCATTAATGGTGAATAGAGAGAGGTGAAACATGTGGTGAATCCTTTCAATCGGGAGGAAATATGATTCCTCATAATTTCAAAAGTTCCCTGGAGATGCACCTCAAGCAAACAATATTTGGCTAAGCTACAGAAGGAGGTGAAACTTTAAGGAGTTGCCTACCAGATATCGAGGATCTTATTAAGAAGAGAGGTCATCGTTGAGGCCTCATAGTATGCAGCTAATCTGGAAACCGTAAAGATGAAAAAATGCTCTTCTTGATCAGATGAAAATGAAAGAGGTTCGAGTGACACTGTTATAAAGATATGCATTTTGCAAAATTAGGATTCAATTGAATATTCTACAAAATGAAAGCCACCATCAATAAGCTAATTTTTTGCCGCATGATTTAGTTTCTCCTAGGGTTGGGAGGAAAATTTAATAAGGGAGCAGATGAATTATATTAGTTGTGCAGCATCTATGAGTTAATATCTTAGGTGATTAATAGTTCTTTTCATAAAAAGTCACTCAAGTGAAGTTTGTTATAGTGTTTTCACCCATAGATGAGTGGTCAGTTAGAGCGAATAATCCAGGCCTTCGAGGATATGTTATGAGTATGTGTGAGGGATTTTGAGTGGTCATTGGGATTAGTTCTTGTAAATTGTAGACGTTGCTGAGGAATGGGTAATCACTTCAGCATTCATGAAAACCTGTTTAATTAGAGGCCTTGTATGATAAGATATGACAATCACTGATTGGTTAGTTTAATGTTTTCAGATTCAGGATAAGAGTGCATACTAGATGGGATATTCTTTGATGAGCTCAAGTCGATTTAGAATCGGGTCTCACACTTTAGGGTAAATTAAAGATTTGTGCTAAATAATGGATTTGTTACTTATATTCATGGCTGGTAAGGGAGTTTGTGGAATGCATCGCCTATGAAAGACGTTATGAGTTTTGGGAAGGAGGGAAAGCTAAGTCCAAGGTTCATTGTCTCAGTTGTGGTTTTGCAGCATGTAGGTAAGAAGCTAGGTGATTCGATTTTGCTTCTTGGTTTGGCAATTATGCATCTGGAGTTTCAGGTTCTAATGTTGAAAGAAGATTATTCTAATGTTGATGAGGCCATTTGGGTGTTTGAGACAGTCATTTAGAGTAGATATCCTCAGTTTTTTGACACTTCAGGTGTGTCTTTGTTCTTTTAACATTCAAGAATGAACGTGCATTTTAAAGGTGAATGATGTAATGACTCTTATAGTCATTCGAGATTTTTACATGTTCTACATGGGAAATTCTGAGAGTGTAAATGAAGTGATAGAGGCATGGCATCTTGATGAAGTCTGAGTAATCAAGGGGCCTGCGTCGTGCCGCAACGTTAAATCAAGCGTTGCTTGGGAGGCAACCCAAGATGTACAATCTAGCCAACTATAGGGTTTGTTTTGCATCTAGTAGTTTCTTTGGTTAATTACGTCTTTGTACTCAATTAGATAGGTGCTTTTAATTTCTTGGTTAGTGTTGGCTAGATATAGCATAGGGTCCGTGTCTAAAATGTAAAAAGAATGGCCTAATGGTTGCTACATGTGCAGGTGCGCAAGGTAAAATCTGCAGAAAATGGTCTGGTGCAGAGGTCTACGGACCCCCATCCGACGGTCTGTAGTTCATTCTACGGACCGTAAATGGCGTCCGTAGATCCCAGGTAAGTGTCTGAAATTTTACAAAGTGTGAAGGTGATCTACGGTCCCCATCTACGGACCGTAAGCGTGGTCTCGTAGGTCCAACCCTAGCTAAACCGGACCCACCCTCTTGTTGATGATTCTTCGGCGCCAAGCGCCACATGTTTGCTTCACCCAAATCCATTAATTTTTACTGCTTTTTGTGTGCATCGGGGACAATTGCACCTATTTTTTTGTTGGGGTGGGGTAAATGGATTGTGAGTGATAGGGTGAAGTCTGAGTAACCCAACTCATAATCCTCTCTTGGGATTTTCTTGCCTGTGTTCTTTTTCCCCAAGAGACTGCTTATTTTTTGTTGAACCGACATGTTTAGGATTCTATGTGTAGAAGGAGGGGTGTTCACGATTGGATAAAAACTGATCCAAACTGAAAAATTGAACCAAACCGATAAAATAAAACCGATTTTATTTGGGTTTGGTTTGGTTTTAGATTTTTGAAAACCGATAGTATTTGGTTTGGTTATGATTTTATTCAAAGAAATAACCAAACCGAACCGAACCGATGGATTATATACATATATTTTATTAATATACATACTTAAATATAATTGTTTTTATAAACAACTTTAAAGATCTTATATATATTTTCATTAAAAATTCTTTAGATGAAAATATTTATCTTATTGATTTCATGTATATGAGTGTCTATGACAATTCTTTGTGGGACTGAAAATGTTATTGTCTCTTCCTTCTAGACCAATATAGTGAATTTTAAAGCTTATTGATAGTTAATTTAGTGACCGAAAGTTCAGTAATTCAAGTCATTCTAACTATTTTTCGTTTTGAATGGATTGTTGTCACATTTTTCACATTTTAAATGAATTGTTTCTTTTATTTTTGTGTATGGTTAATAACCGAATAACCGAACCAAACCAAACCGAAACCGATAACCACAAAATCGATAAATGTATATTATATTTGGTTCGGTTTGGTTTTGATAATTTTAAAACCGATTAAGTTGGTTTGATTTTAATTTTGACCAATAACC
>NW_006239168.1:687390-688585 GCF_000226075.1 Solanum tuberosum
TTCAGTAATTTAAGTCATTCTAACTATTTTTCGTTTTGAATGGATTGTTGTCACTTTTTCACATTTTGAATGAATTGTTCCTTTTATTTTTGTGTATGGTTAATAACCGAACCAAACCAAACCGAAACCGATAACCACCAAATCGATAAATGTATATTATATTTGGTTTGGTTTGGTTTTGATAATTTTAAAATCGATTAAGTTGGTTTGGTTTTGATTTTGACCAATAACCAATCCAAACCGACATGTGAACACCCCTACGTAGAAGCATGAGAAAGAATGATAGCATAATCATGATGGCATGAGCTTGTTAAAAAATGATACCCGTCCAAAGATATTGAAATGTGTACTAAAAGTTGTAGACTAGAATAAGTTGAATGTGTTGGCTTTAAGTATGACATGATAATGACAAATTTGATTTCATGACTTAAGCTAAAAACATGAACTGGGTAATCTGATAATCTGATAATGGAACTGTGTGCCAAGAGTGTGCGAGAATCGTTGGTTGTTCAAACAAGTGGTGCCAATCTAGAACTTGCCCGGTTAGTCCTGCGAAGATAATCTACTCTAGAGGCTAGGAAGTGATCATATGTCATTGTTCTGAATAGTCCACTAAATGCCTAAAAGAATCCGACCAAATGAAAATGAATGCTCCCGTTGATCCAAATGCTTTGAGCCTAAAAGAGACCATTTCTTTCTAAACCCGTAACTCACCTTCCCATAATCTATTGCCCGGTCCCTCCTTGGACATGTGCACCTCAACTGGCCTAAGTTGAGGGTGACTAATGCAAAAAGTGACCTCAATCTTGGCCCTGATCCGACATCGGATATTGTGCACCTCAACTAACGGAAATTCCTTAAGTTGAAGGTGGCTATGAAAGGGGAAATCTAATGAAAAATGGGTATGAAAAGAGTTTGGTGTTGAAAAAGAAAAAAAAAGATGCGACTTTGTGCGAAAGAAAGTGAGCAAAACTAAAGAAAAGAAGAAAAAGCAAGAAAAAGAAGAAAAGTAAAAAATAAAAGAGCTACAAAGTCGAAAGTCACATCAATGATGGAAAAGAATCAAGGGAAAGAGGAGAAAAAGGTAGGATGTCAAAAATAGGGCAAAAAGAGGTAGAAAGCCTAATGTATAGTCAAGAAGGGCAAAAAGTCACTAAAGAGTACCCAAATGTACCACACCTGACCCTGAGCCTAC
>NW_006239168.1:688671-689685 GCF_000226075.1 Solanum tuberosum
CCTAGTTGGAGAGTCTAAACAGTGAAAATAAGGGCAAGCCTATGGTATTGAGCACTACTTGTAATTGAAGTTACTTCTAAGCGTGAGTGTTGAATGAATCCTTGTACTTAAAATCATATTTATTGTGTGTAAAAAGGGATTTCGTTTGAAGTAAGGGCACTGGTGACATTCGTTGGAAAGTTGGTACCTTGGTGATAGTAGAACAATGTATATGGGAGTTGATTGATCGATCTGTGTCATATTTTGATCCGCACAAATTAGCTTGTTGAGTCTAAGAGAACTGATTTTGCACCCGAAAAGAGAGTTAGGATAGAGAGCCATGTGATTGCTTGTGCTTAAATTGCTTGCTTCTATACAAGTGTCGTTTAGAGTCTTAGTGCGTCGCTTGAGGACAAACAACGATTTTAAGTTGAGGGTGTTGATGTACCGTGAGTTTACGGTATTTTTGATACATTTCACTTGAGAATTGTCACGTCTAGGGCTATTTTGTATTAGTTTATATGTGTTTTTCTCATGTTTGCACGGAATAGGTTCAGGCGCGGAAACTTGAAGACACAACTGAAAGAAGTGCAGAAAAGGGCATCTACGGAGGCAACTTACAGACCGTAGGTCCAGTTACGCCCCGTAGATGATAGTCGTAGAAGGGAAGGAACGACATTGCTGAAGATCAGGGAATTCTTGACCAAGTGTGGAACCACGTTACGGACCGTAGATTGATCTACGGACCGTATTGTTGCTCCGTCAAATCATTCAGTGATTGGTTCCAGTACCTGATGTTGAAAAAATCTAAGTGTGGCGTTACAGAGAAGAGTTACAGATCGTAGATAGACTTACGGTCCGTACTGTTGAATCGTCAATTGCGACAGAGATTTTGCAGATTTTGAAGAAAGAAAAATTGCCTTAAGTCCTGAGCCACGAAAGGGACCTACAGACCGTTGATCAACTTACGGACCGTAGGTCAGTCTAGTAGAATGAAGACGCGTCCTGCAGCTTTATTTCCTTATTTCGTTTCCT
>NW_006239168.1:689785-691666 GCF_000226075.1 Solanum tuberosum
TAGAAGTCTTTTTAACGGTGCGCAATGTTAGAACTCGTCTTGTTGCTATTTGCCGGACCAAGGAAGTAGTTAATAAGTAAAGAATATTAGTGTGATACTATCTAATAGAATTAATGTCGATTGGTGCGAGGGGGAAAACTAAGCCATACATTGATGTGACGCGATGTGACGTCTAATATGAGGTAATGGTAAGGGTTAGTAAATTATACACGCATAGCCGGACCAAGGTGCGAGGTGAAATTCTCTAGATGCCGGACCAAGGATTTAGAGATACATACCTTATCGCTTTGCATGTAATACACTAGGAAGGAATTGCTATTACTAGGATTACGGAGTTATGAGCTTATGGGGAACACGTACACCCTAGTTTCCTTCTCAATTTGATAACAACAAAAGTTTGAATCTTGTTTACTAATTACTTTCATAATTTCCAAAATTTGTTACATAAACCCCCCCCCCCTCTTTTACTTATTTGTATCGGAAATACATTGGCAAAACAAATATAATCGTTAATGAACTTAAGTCTAAACCATATTCCTCGTGGGATCGACCCCAATCTACTTAAGTCTAAACCATATTCCTCGTACGATCGACCCCAACCTACAAATTGGGTTCTTTACGTGATAACGATCGCTTATGTTTCTGAAAAGAGGTGTAATTTGAGCGTATCAAATATCATATATATATATATATATATATATTCTTCAAACGACCCATTCAGATCAATTTATTACAATAACAATGAACATGTGCAAGAAGAAAGGACCCAGCACAAAGTGTCAGGTCCATAAAATAAAGAACAGAACTAAAATAGTAAATAAACAAAAAGAAAGAATATCTGAAAAGTGGAAAGGAAATTATAGATTAGGACAAAATTCAGGGTCCTTCTTGAGACAGCTTGTAGGAGCTGTTGTCATCCTTTGATCTCGGAACATCAAGAAATCCATAAGCAAGGATCTTCTCTGCTCCTATTCCTCTGTGCAGCTGGGTATTCTAAATGTGGCTGGAGGAATCCATGAGCAAGGATTGTCTCTGCTCAATCTTGAGGTAAGCATCCATGAATTCCACTTGTGTGAAGTTTCTATTGTTGTGTAAATAAACTCTCTATTCACCGACCTACGCCCAAAGGAAACAGAGCAGGTCTGTTTGTCCAGTGAATCATGGGTAAGATTAGTTTCTCCTTCCTCTAGATCTAGTTCAGTGGGTTGAATCCCTTTACTAAATTAATACCACCACTTAAACCTCGATCTAGGCAAAAGTGTACTAATTTATTTTCGTTTTGAGGTTGATCTTAAATCGGACAATGTCTAGGATTTATGAATCAATTACTCAATTGCCACAGACGTCAACACATGTATTACCTTCCTCTTAATTTCGACCCACCAGTGAACATGAAAATGACATAGAAATAGTCTAGATGTTTAAGTGCTACCAAAAAATCACTAGTCCTGGTTTTATATCATATGCAACACCCCTATGCTCTCACCAAGTGCATGATAATGTAACCAAATGAATCTAATTCAGACATCAGTGAGGAGTAGTAGCCCATTTAATCTAGAACCTATTTTTATAATCATTTAAAGCAAAATTAAACTGTAAAACCTCTAGATGCTATATTTGCCTTTTTCTCAGTTGTGGTATACCAAGATTGTCTATGTTGATGATTTTTCTGCCATCACTTGGAACCTCTGGGAAATGTTTAAATTCAAAAGTCCCTGCAAAATGAAAAACTAGGTTAGCAAAAAAATTCGCAAGAGTATTACCCTCCCTTTAGAAGTGTTGTACTCTTACTATTAAGGGAGCCTCGCCTCGGGGGTACGGAGCCTCGAGGTCGGGAGATGGGGACCACGGGGAATGGGGTCTTGAGGTTGGGGGTGGGAG
>NW_006239168.1:692592-702772 GCF_000226075.1 Solanum tuberosum
AGGGTGTGCCTTGATGGGGCGGGGTCGGCCCGTTGGAACAATTCAATCAAAGTCATGTCTTTTTGGAACAATTCTCCATTACTGCAATTTGACAGTTCACGTTCTTAACATTGATAAATCTTAGTAATAATAGCTTCCATGGTGAATTGACAACCTCTTACAGCTACAACATCTCAATCTTATTTGGAAGTAAATATATTAGATCACTTGCTCTAGAATATTACCTGATCAGTTCATTTGATTTTCAAAGGTAAATTATTTAGGCCTTGGAAGCAACAATCTCACAGGTTGTACCCCATCTTGGATATAACTTTTGGTCTCTTTGAGGTCTTTCCCTTGCAATAAACAATCTACAAGGACCAATACCTCGAGATATTGGACGTTTGTCAAACTTGCAAATCTTCCAAGTTCATCGAAATCTGTATGGTACAATTCCTCAATCTCTTTTACTATTTCTCTGTATGATACAATTCCTCAATCTCTTTTACTATTTCTCTGTATGGTATCATCTGTTTACTATTTCTCTGTTAATCAAAAGTCAAAACTTGTTGTATGGAGTGCTTCTATATAGGCCTTAAGCTCTTCCAAATCTTGAGATGTTTGCAGGTGATGTGAATGATATCACCGGAACAATTCCTGTTTCATTATCAAATGCATCAAAACTTGGTGTACTTGAAATGTCTCAAAATTAACTCAACGGAAATGTCCCTACGAGTTTAGGACAATTGAAAGAGTTGTACAGGATCAACTTTGAGATCTATTGTCTTGGAAGAAACACAAGTGAGGACTTGAGGTTTCTTGATTTCCTAGTTAACTGCACAAGTTTGCAAGTTCTTAGCTTTGAGGACATCATTTTGGTAGGCGGATTGCCTAAAACAATCAACCTTTCCACGAGGCTAGAAATATTTGCTCTTGGTTATATGATGGTTGGTTTTCTTCCTACAGGACTAGAAAATTTTGTTAATTTGACCCTTCTATCACTGGATAAACACTACTCGAGATGTCTGTCTCAAAAAAATATAAAAACTAGTTGAGAGGTATTGTTCCTGAGTCTTTAGGTAAGCTTCGACGCCTGCAAGGACTGACGTTGAATGGAAACAAGTTATCAGGAAAGATTACATCTTCTATTGGTAACTTAACATCTTTGTCTTCTTTGCACATTGAGGACAATGAATTAGAAGGAAACATACCTCCGGAGTTCGGGCAGTGCATCAGTTTATCAGTGCTAAACCTTTTTAGTCTGAACAATTCGTTGACCGGTTCCTTGCCAGCTGAATTTGGAAAATTGATAAATCTCAAGGAAATGGATATTTCACATAACAAATTATCAGGTGAAAACAAGAATATACTTATAAATGCCTGCTGTAAAAGTAAATAATTTGCCTGCTGAGAATTATTTTTTTGTCATCCTAATACCAGCTCTATATAATTTGGTGCCACACCAGTGACTAAATAGGTACCTATTTCAACTCTGAAACCCCCTTCCCTTATCATTAGGCTTATCTGCAATAGAAAGAGAAATGTCTTTAGAAACCGCTGAGAAGTGTGAAAAGTGTGCACTTTTTGGAGACTCAAATCCCAGTAAATATGGAAAATATTGAGTGATTTATTCCCAGCTGTCTAAGCCTTGATGAACAGAGAGTTTTGGTTTGATTTATAATATTGGGACCATTCTCAAAAAACCTTGATGAACAGAGTTTCCAATACATGGCTAGGAGGTAGCAGCTAGCCGGTGGAATAGCTGAGAGGTGTGCACATCTAAGTCGGACACCACTGTTACCCAAAGAGAAAGAAAAGACAAAGCGTGTGTAGTTGTATCTGGTTTCACAGATTATATATGTAATTAAGATAAATGTAGCAAATAAGCTTGGTTCTAGATTATGCTGATTATGATTTCCCAAAAAGCAGAAGAAATCACAAAATTTGGCATCAAAATAGAAAATGATGGTGCTGGGATTACATCCAACGATTCTATCCAAGTTTCTCTTTGGGGTCTTCATAGAAAATCTCATGTTGGCTAAGATAAGTACTGTACTTTTTATTTTTTGTTTGAGGGTCTGATTTTGCTTCGAATTTGGAATTGCTCAATAATTTTATTCTGTAAAAATGGACAAAGATAGGTCTAAACAAGTAAACCACATTAAGCAAAATTTGACACGCTCATGGTGAAATGTCGATAAAAGTGTTAGCTTTGTGCTGGCACACTCTTTTGGTCTTCCCCCTTGTGTGATCATTCCATAGGATACCTAATTAGTTTATCTATGTCGTG
The DNA here is from genome assembly GCF_000226075.1 of Solanum tuberosum. Lineage (NCBI taxonomy): Eukaryota > Viridiplantae > Streptophyta > Magnoliopsida > Solanales > Solanaceae > Solanum > Solanum tuberosum. Next base: position 694,862 of record NW_006239168.1, read on the forward strand.
AAGCTTTGGACACTGTAAGAGGAATTTAAAAGGAAACCACAAACAAAGTTGCTCTAGAGAGTTGACACATTCTCAATTCCAAGATGGTTCAAGCTCGCCAAGAAAGACTTTTTCTATCCTTTACATCAAATAATAAATTAGAGACTTTCTACTATCCCAAGATCGATAATTAAGGTTGGAGGACTCCACTAAAGAGGCCACTTCGAAAGAGAAAGATGATTTTAGATAGAAAATCATGGTTATGCTAGAAAGCTTTTTGGAAATTGGTTTAGTTACAAAAGCACAAGACCACTCCTACACTTGTCTTGGGATGGTTCTAGATCTAGATATATCTACAAGAAGATCTACTTAACCTTATCTTCTTGCAAGATTCTAGAAGATGTAGATATTTCTTCAAGATATTACCCTAGGTCATTCTAGAAACTTTATTAAAAAATCCATGATATTCCAAAAGATCTACTTTAATTTTTTCACACTCCGCCTTAAAGTGATATTTCGAAAATTACTCCCAGCTTGATGATGAAGAACCCAAACAAAGTAACTTGGTGAACGTATCATCAATATTTTCCTGACATCACACTTCTAAAGTGTTTATAGTTCCATCAAGAATTTTTGTTGGATGAAATGATATTCCACCTCAATGCTTAGTTCTTGTAAGGAATATGGGATTATTTGCAAGCTTTATGCCACTTTGATTGTCTCCAAAAAATTCCTTTTCTTTTTGATATAGATAAATGCTAGCCTCTGGGAAGTCTTTGGAGCCATACACGTTCTTGATTCTTGAGCTGTAACAATTGATGTTTTATATTCCACCTCCGTAATAGATAATAAATTGAGTCTTGCTTTTTGTTGCACCAAGAAATACCTATTTCGCCAAGAGTAAAATATAGTCTGAATCCTCTTTGCAGCTTCCAGGTGAGGATTTTTTAGTGATTGCATGAATCTGCTGACATATCCTAACAGAGAAGGTAATATCGAGTCTTGTAATGGTCAAATGTAGAGGACTTCCAGCAAGAGCTTGAAAAGGTTTGGGATCTGCAAGAAGTGAGCCTTCGTCATTCCTTAACCTTGTGTTTGTCTCAAGAGTAGCACACTATTTACTTTGCTTCTGCCGAAACTTGTTGAGAGTTTTTTGGCATTTCCTTCTTGAGCGAAAAAAATGCCTTTACTTGTGCGACTTGACAAAAGTGCAAGTTCCATTCATTGAAATTCGTTCTCTAGAAAAAAAGAAATATTTTACAAACACAGCTATTTCATTGGGAATTCTTAGCATCTCCGAGGTGTGGGAAGTTTGAGTTAGTTTCACTTTAAGGCATCTTTACCACAGCCTTTTACCTGACTTTTAGTAAATGGCGTGTTCCATCTTTATGTTGTTGTTGTGGTGGCGAATTTGGTATCCTACATGCTACTTCAATGTTTGTGTCACAACTTTTCGTAGCAAATCCATCTGACAGTTGCACCAGAATAAGACCAAGAAACTTAGTATTGATCAATTAGTTCTAATAAAGGGAGGAAGAGACGAAAATTTGTGGTTATGATGGAGAAATTGAAAAAGAACACTTGCACTGAATTTGACATAAGAGGGCCATATTGGAGAGATGAAGTGATGAGTTTTCTCCCGCAAGACTTAACTAAATCATAAAATGAGTTTTTTTTCCCTCTAGTTTTGGGGTGGGTGGATGTTGGGGGTTAAGCATTGTTCATGCACAAGCTTAGCACTCCGTTTTTTGCCCCTTTCCACCTTCCTCAGAGTCAAACTGTCTGTCAGCAGTTCCGTGGTCTGAAACTCATGATCTATTGTTGGGTCCTTAAATCAAATCATATATTTGCCTCTGGTCTTGAAAGCAATATATCAACCGAAGTCTATTTGCGGCATGTGTGAGCTTTTATCCGTAGAAAAGGTTTTTTCTTTTGGCACTCTTCTTTTGTTTCGTTTTGTTTAGCAAAGAACTGCTTGACAAACTTTCTTGTCTTTGCAAAAAGGTGTCATACTTGAGAATTTTTTCACTCTAAAATAGAAGTAAAAAATTGATTGTTTATTTTGTTGACTCCACCTATAAGCGTTTAAACACTTTTAGATCACTGTCGCTTTTTTTGTTTTGAAACTGGTACTTTTAAGATGACTTTGTGTCTCTTCTGGACAACTATATAGTTGGTTTGCTATGCAGTTACTATATTTGGTAGTGCTTGGTCATCCATGAGCTTTAGATGACGTGTCGATTTTTGAGGATTAGGCATCATGCAAGGTTAGATGGAAACAATAAGTTGAGAGGTGTAAGGTTGTAAACATACAATTACTGTTTATATGTATTTTTGAATCTTGAAAATTGCCATCATCTGAAGTAGAGCTACGACAGACATATATGCTTTTCTGTCCTACCACTACGTAGGATAACAATTTATCTATAGTGTGTATAGACAAAAAATCACCTAGTGGTTGTCTTTTGAACCCGAGACCTCATGGTTATCACCCATTTCATTGTCCTTTAGGCCAGACCCTTGGGTGCAAGATGGAGCATGATATTCTTAAGTGGGATAGTTGTAATTTGTAATAGCCTAAATTATTATAATCATGTGTGCTCTGACCTCTATCCATTTGATTGTGGTGTTACTTACTTGAGGGAGACGAAAAAACACGAGGTTGACGAATAAAATACGTCCACGAGGGAAAGCAACAATGACTGACATTCTGTTACTGCTCTTGTTTTTCCAGGATGTAGGTTTATGGTTAGAAGAGAAATAAAGCTTGGTAGCTATCATCAATTTTTCAAAGAAAATGGTGTTATTTGGAGGGGGTGTCCAGGTTACAGATTCTCCGGTTTATAAGAAGGTGCCACATGAAATGGGGAGACTTCATTACGTTGTGTAAGGAGCTGAGGCGGATAAAAGGTTCCTATAATCTCTCTCTTGACTCACAGATGAAACCATATCTCTAAGGTTTGACAACTTTCTTTGTCCATCTTTCCAGCAATATGATTACGTTTTGTTATGTTGTTTTAAATCAGCTTTGATTGGTGACTCACTCGTGTTTTCTTTGTCATGTGAAAAAACCCTATTGCAAAACATGAAGTTCGGACTTATTCACTTTCCAATAGGTGTGATGGTTCCATCGCGCTTCCTCTACCTAGTTAGTTATATGTTTTTCCGTTTTGAATTTCTTGGATTTTGCAGACATATTTTGTGAGCTAGTCTTGATCGTCAAGCACTGTTGACATTCTCTAAAACTCTCTACCTTAGTAAATCTAAACAGATTTGTAAATTGTTGCTAGTGAGATACTTTATTTTTTGAGATAATTGGTAAAGTTGCTACCATGTGACCACGAGGTCACATGTTCGAGATGTGGAAACAACCTTGCAGAAGTGCTGGGTAAGGCTATGTACTATATTGTTGTGGTCTGGCCCTTCCCCGGGCAGCCATTATGACGGAAAGCTATTGAGATACTTCAGTGAATCTGTTGTTGCTATTTAGGAATGAAGTTACTGCTATTCTTTTACTATATCCTAATGTCCTATAGTTCCTGTTATCTATATTAACTCAATTCATGTCTTCAGTGGCTTACTTGAAGGGCTGTGCAAAGAGTCCGGCGACCATAGTGGTCCCCGTCTTGTATCTCCGTAGTGTTTAAGAAGACAGCCAATCGTAACAGGCAGTGTAGAGTGGTTTCACTGAAGCTGGAACCCTAGACACCCATTACGCCATTACGCCATCTGTGCGCATTATTAATAATTATATATCCAGAGGAGAGTAGTGGAAATTCGCTCCCCGTCTGTTGTTATTTCCTTTGTAATCCAGTATATGGAACTTCTGACGCATCTATTTGTGTCAAGGGTCCTAGATATGTAACTGCCCCCCCCCCCCCCTCTTCTGCCCAAGCCTTTTATGTATACGTAACTTTGTAGTCTTTACATTTTTAGTTTGTGATGTTTATAGTATCAAATCAAGAAAATAGATGACTTGTGTAAATTTCAAGTTTCTAAACTTGAATTGTAAGTTGCACTAGACAAGCCCTGCCTTCCAGATTGAATGTACGTTAACTCCACTCAATTTTGTGGGAATATTCATGGTGATCTTTTAGTATTTTCTATCCGCATCCCTTGCTTGAACCTTTTACATTTAACAAATTTTACAGGCGGATGGCTTCATAATAATCTCCAAAATTTTCTGATCGGAGCTAGAACCATGTTGTTCGGAACCATATCAATGAAAGGAGGCTTTGAAGGAACATGCACTTCTATATAAGTTTTCTTGTGTAAGTAGTTTAATAATTGTTGAAATATCTGGACGCATAATAGGTGACTCTTGAGTACATAGCAGCACAATTTGAACCACCCTTAGCACTTCATTCGCATCTTCTATTATCCGATATGCCCTTTTCTCCCTGAAATGTTTCCAAGTCTGCACGTTAAATTAATAAGATAATGTCAAACACACAATTCAAAATCGTTACCTGCTCCTCTCTTCTGATTGATCTGCCTTCAGCTTTCTATCATGTCGTTATAAACTCGTATAAGGAGCCGCTTGGGTTGAATGGTTTTGTGGTTTAAGTGAATGATAAGCCTAGAAGTTAGTTGTTGCTTTCTTTATTGGAGGAATCATGCATTTAGATTGGTTGTTTACCTTTGATATATAGTCAGTGTTTAAGTGTTATTATTCGAATGAGCTGCTTAGCCTTTCTTTCTGGTGATCTATATGATATATTAGATGTCAGTCGTTAAATTCGTTGACTTGATATATCCGTCTTATTTTGCTCACAATGAACAAATGTTCGTTTGGTTGTGATTTTGAGTACACTGGTTGTACAGTTTGTTTCTTCATATGGTTTATTCGTAGTTTTGGCTGTCTTCTCTTTCGTTTTTGATTCATTGTTATAGATTCTCATCCATGTTAGCTTAATCTCGTAAGGTTGATTTCTGTTCTCGCATAACTTGAATGCTATCCATGTCTATTTTGGCTTTAACTCATGATATCTTGTTCTTAACTTGTTAAAGTTTGTCCTATAACTTGACTTGTAACCTTGCTACCAGGTTTTCTCATCCTTTAAATTGAGGCTGAATTAGTTTACATTTCGGTGATGGGCCATGGAGGAAGCAACAATGTAAGTAGAATATTCCAACTCTTCACACTAGGTCCAACTTTCCTCGATCAAAGAAGCAAAATTTTAATCCTTTGGACTTCAGCAACAAGAGGAAGCAAATGTCTGTTATTATTCAGCATGAAATTGGCCAAATTCTTCCCTTGCTTGTGTTTTTTGTTAAGTTTATTAATGTGGCCTCCTATGACTAGTCTTGTTTAAATTTTTAAGTAAATGTTGTCTGTTTGAATTATGTAGCATTATCTATGACTATATATTAACAAAGAAAATGTTTGAAGTTCTATATATTTGTATTTCAGGTTCTTTGCCTCAAGTTCGGACAAAAAATGGATGAATATCACCCATATATAACGTTGTACTTAAGGTGGCTTCATGAGAGCCAAGAAGATACTAACATGATAGAAGAGGAAGTGTCGTTGGAAAGTTGGGAGGGGTGAAAAACGTTTGTTGGTTCTGCAAGTTTGACATTTAGTTGTATTGACATATGGCTTCAAATGTACATCAGAAATTGAAATAGACTAGTTGGTTTTCTTTCAAGTGAAGGGTTCAAGAGAAGAAAAAGGATAAAAAGAAAATTTCCAGTCACAAACATGCAAGTGTTTATATGTATTCAACATTTTGTACTTTCTTTTAAATGGTTTTTGTTTTGTAGACGTTCGGTATAAGAAAGAAAAGAAAAGAGTTGGTTTTCCTTTTTTTACTATGACTGAACTTGTATCAAATTTAGAAACTTAAATATACTTATCGAACCCTCAGTATTTAAGTATCACTTAAATAATGTCAAAACCATCCGATACAAATATTGGGGACTATTAACAATTCATTTCTAGAAATAGTCATATGTGAGAGGATAATGTGATGAGTAATATTGGCCAATAGAATGCACTAAAGCTCACCAATGGAATGAACATGAAAATATGTCATAATGCTATACATGAAATAAATTATCTTATAATAATTCAAGGGTATAATTGGAAAGAAGCTTCTTGTAGAGTTTTAAACCACACACAAGATTAGATGGGAAATAATGAACCAAACACTTGATAAAAAATAATCTCTGCATTATCAATCTTTCTACCAAATGACCCCTAAAAGCACTAGTGAATGGGTAATACTTTGAATGATTTGAGCTCATGTAATTTAAGAGGTGAAAACATTTATTTAGTAGTTTTAGATAACGCGTTTGCGAAGAGGTCTCCTCCTTCTATCAAGTTACCTTGTATAATAAGTTGGCATACTAATTCGCAATTGCAAACAGCTTGATATTCTTTTTGTAAAATAATTGTGGTGTCCAGTCCAACTTGCACACTCTATCTAATTTTCACGGGATACTTCCCACTAGCAACATGGATCGTGTAACTCTATCCACCAACCAAACATGGGAAATTTGAAAAACATTTTCTGAAAAATGTTTTCCTCCATACCAAACACATCCTTGATGATTGTAATTTTCTCTGTTTTGATCATGATGTATTACACAAAAGTCTAATTCTTGCGGCATAATTCCCAAACTCTTGATGAAATGGAAACAATTAAAATGAACAACGACATACAAGGTCCAAATCCAAATTTAATAGTATATCAAATTGAAGTAGTTGAAAAATTGATTCATTACAATTTATAAGTGTGTGGAACTTTAAAGAAAGGAATTTTAAAGCAAATAGTTGATCATTTTTATTATCTACTTTTCTTAAGTTATATGAATACACATTGGTCACTAATAAAGGGGAATAGCACATACGTCATTGTGAACATTGCTTTTCCTATCATTGAGATATTCGTTAGCTATTTTTAATATTGAATCATCAAATTGAACTTTAAAAACCAAATCGAATATCAAATATCCACCATTTTTAATGAATTGTTTATCATATATATGATGAGTAACATTAACGAGTAATTTGGATGTCTTGACTGAACTACACCAAAAAACTCATAAAAGTTACCATGTCAAATATTAGAAAAACTATGTTGTTAAAATATCTTACTCTTCAATACAATACCAAACATCACATAATTATCATTCTTGTGATTAGCATGTAAAAGCAGGGCAATTTTGTAAAAGTTGTTGAAATATGACCGTTGGGAGGGATATCCCTCTATATTTACTTTCGCCTATTGTTTGACTCCAAATCTCTGACAAAAAAAACACAATAATTTTGAGAGATCATCCAACATACTGAGAAGAAAGCTTGATAATCTTGTGTGCAAATTCTCCTATGAAGGCTGTAAATTTCTCTATTTTGTGAGTTTTTTGTGTTCTTCTGCTATCTATCATCTTTGTTTGCAGTGGCGGACCCAGGATTTTCAGGAAGTGGGTTCAAGATATAAAAAATAAATAAGCAAAAATGCAAACAAAACAAATTTTGATTAATTAAAATATATCATTACAATTCTATTCTACGATAAATGAGACGGTAAATAACAAGATGAACGAAAAACTAGGCTTCAATATAAACTAAGAAGATAAAAGAATATTATGAATGATTTCTCTTCATTCAACAGTTAACAAATAAAAACAAAATATTAAACAAAATAATTATAACCTTAATTTCAGAATTGAATACATAGAAACATACCTAATATTATTTGTAATTTTTTGTTGATTTTAGAATGATAAGGGATTTTTTAGTTGAAGAAATAAAAAATAACCACAATAATCATATATGTATATATAAAGACTAGAATCAAGAGCAAAAAACATACTTGTGCAAGATTTGAGAGATGGGGAGAGTTTTTTTCCTTCAACAAAAAAATATGCTCAAATTTTGGGGGGAAAAGTAAGAGAGGTTCAAGAAGATTTCAACAAAGAAGAAGA
>NW_006239168.1:702839-708511 GCF_000226075.1 Solanum tuberosum
CCCTTTAATCTATACAGATTACATCAAGATCAGATCGCTACAATGCCCTTTAATCTAACAAAGAAAAAGCCCTAGAATAACTCCATATGAAGAACCAAAAACAAAATTGAATTTAAAATCTGTTTTCAACTTGAACCCTAAAATAGAAGAAACCCCAATGTACAAACAAGCAGGGGCGGACCTACAGTGGTTCAAGTGGGTTCATATGAACCCACTTGAACCACTGTAGGTCCGCCCCTGCTTGTTTGTACATTGGGGTTTCTTCTATTTTAGGGTTCAAGTTGAAAACAGATTTTAAATTCAATTTTGTTTTTGGTTCTTCATATGGAGTTATTCTAGGGCTTTTTCTTTGTTAGATTAAAGGGCATTGTAGCGATCTGATCTTGATGTAATCTGTATAGATTAAAGGGAATTGACAACTTGTCTTCCCTATTTTACTAATGCTTTTTCGAGATACATGCATAATCTGTATAAATTCAAAGTTCAGAATTGTGATTGGAAGCTTCTTCATCTTCTTGGCTTCACTCTACCAAGTTAATGCATTTTTTTCTCTTCCTTGTTTTTTATTAATGTTTTATTGGTTAGATCTTCCCGAAATTTACTTGATTCTTGGAATGGATGTTCTAGATTTAAGTGATTCTTCCAATTTTAGCTAGACAATCTGACAAATTAAACAGTCATCCAACACTCATTCTTTTTCCCTTGCCTCCCCTGTTGTTAGCTCTAATTTGTTGACACTTTTTTGGTGAGATTTTCCGAGAATAAACAGTTAGCAAACCCAAGATGTTAGCAATTTTTACTGGAGCAAAACATTAGCTCGAACTTTGGTACCTTTTATCCACAACCAAATTGACTATCTTAATTACTTCTCTCTGAAACCCAAGTTATGGTTGTTATTTCCCTTATACATATTGAATTACCCTCATCGGTAAATTGAACTAAATTCCACTCATTTCACCTATAACGTAGAGGGTAAAGTGTATGTAAGCCTTAGTCACTGAATTCCAAAGCATGATTACAATCCATATGAATTTCAAGAGCAAAGCAGACAAAGTAATGGTGTTATTAAGTAGGGCAGTAGTTTCAAAACTTTCCCTGGAAGACCCAACTCCATTTTCCTGCTTCATGTTTTCTTCATCTCGAGTCTATCTCTATGAATTAATTTTGGCCAAGATCTTAATTTTGGTGTTGTTGTTCGTCTCCTGTCTTCACAAAACAAGAAATGGATTTGACTGTCAGAACTTGACTATGTGTACTGCTTTCAGTTGAATCTATAATATAGGTTAAGATTAAATATTTTCCTGATTGTGTTTGAATGTAAATCGACAGCGATTTGTACATACTGTAAGTGAGGATTTTACTGACTCTTTCATGTTGTTGCAGCCTTGAGTTGCTGAGCTGGGGGTTCTAACACTTCTACACACAATTTGTTTTAGCAATGAATCCTGAACAAACAAGAAAACATCCTTGCACAATAAAAGAGGCTTATGAAAAAAAAAAATGTCAAGCAATGTGAAATATAGCATGATATGCCGTTAGCTGAAAAGAATGTTCTTCTGTTGCAACGGCGCCTTAAAGATAGAGCGGCAATGACTAGGCGTCTTCTTGCAAATACAAATTCGGCCAACCCAATTGAATCACTATGTCTTACTAAGGATAATCTTAATGTCGAATGACCTTCCTCTATTTCACAAGGTTAGAACATCAAACTAATTACCTACATTTTCCCTTACGTATGTATTTATTTCGGTGTGACTGAATGTGCTTGGCAGTTAGAATTTGACTGTGTGTTGCTTCCAATTCAAGCTATAATAGAATTCCTTTTCCAGATCTCTTTAAGACCTTGTTCCTTTTGAATATCTCATAGGGTAAACTGTTTGAACTTTGCAGATACAAACACTGGGGACAAGCATCTCCATGGTTAGGTAGGATCAATCCTCTAGACCAAGAAATGCCAATAAATGGGGATGATAAATTTTTCCCTACATCTGGCAATGACTTGGTATGTTTGATGTTGTCCATCATAATGATATGAGAAATTTAAATTTGCGCCCTCTTACACTCAACTGTTTTTCTAGAAACCAGAAGTAGTCAATTCCAGTCGGAAGTATCGTGTTCTTGCCTAGTTCGTGCTCCATCAAATTCTGCACTCGACGAGATTGTGTTGCACATTCTAAACACTGGTACGCTCTTTTTTATGTACAGATTTCTTCTCACACAAGTTGTGGTGGTGTTGCGATGATGAATATCATTACCTGATTGTTGAATTTACAAAATTATAGGACACTTCTCTGCTCCTTTTGTGCTTTTACAACATGAAATTTCTATTATTCTGAAAATTGCCTGAAGAAGATCTGTTCACTGATCTTATATTAGTCACTTTGAAGCTTTTAGTATTTGTTGCACTTGTGAATGAAATAGATATAACGTACAACAATGTGATACCAAGTCAATGAATGCTATGAGAAATGTTGGTATACTTAAATTTGCTTAACCAGCCTTACATTAGGGGTAAGGGAATGCAGTTATCAGTAAAACTGTAAGAATTCTTTACCACTCACTCGGTGCTTCTGTCCCCCTTGATGAACTATTAGTAGTTCTCAGTCATGTCAAAATTAGCATACATTTTTCTCGTTCAACATTTTTCTGTGCAGGCATTTGTGTTGATACAGGTTTGACTTATCCATTTATTGTGTAGGTTGTATAAACAAAATAGGCCTTTTCTTAATGCTCTTTCAAGTGTACTATTTTGTGATTTATGTACGTATCTCGAAAAGCCACGACGAGTGGAGCTGCTCAGTGCTCAATTGTTTGTTTTTATTTATTCCATGAAAAATACTTTAATGTATCAATATTACCACAAAAAGAGATTAGTGTATAAAATTAAAATAGGCAGTGGTTGATATTCAAGTTAATCTAGTCTCATTGATGCTTCTTAACCAGAAAGTTGGAACTTTAATAGAATTAAGTATTTAACAAAGTCCATTACTTTAGGGTCCACCAGGGACTGGAAAAACACAAACCATACTTGGGATTCTCAGTGCCATTTTGCATGCAACTCCTGCTAGATTACACTCCAACAGGTATGCCGCTTAATTTTTGGAATTTTCATGGTCAAACAGAAAAAATAAAATAACGAAAAGTTAACTGAGTTGTATTAACTGTTTAGTTAGCAATGTGTGAATGAGGTCGTTTTCCTCTTCATGTTGAAGTCTTCATTCGTCCTGAAATCTGTTTGTTTTTGTTTACCACTACAATCTTTATTATCCCTTTTTCAAGAAAAAATCAAACAGTTACTTTATTTTTCCCCCACCTGTACTCATTATTATTTAATTTTTCTCCGCTTTAGATGGATTACTCTCTCTGCAACTTCTCTAAAAGGACAACTCAAATTCTTAACTTACATGCATATTAACGTTTTTCTTGAAAAAGGCACATCAAATAGAAGTGATGCATGTTAGGCTTCCTCTTGGCCGTCAACTTTCAACAAGAGCACACTTTCAACCTCAAATGATCTGCAGCTCCTCTGCAGAAATTGAACATGATATGGCTTCATTCCTAAGAGGTAATTCTGGCATTATTTTTCTTAAAATGCAATGTGTCTTGAATACACTGTGTGTGCATGTATTCCTACACATAGTATTGAAGAAATCATCGCTTCTCTGTCAAAATAATAATAGTGTTTCCTAGCCAAATCCAAATGTGAGGTAATATATAGTTCAATACAAAGGATTCGAACTAGGAGAATAATAGTAGCAATCAGCCAATCACGGAACGCCATGGTAAGCCTACAAATTTGACATCCAAGCATTTTGTTGAGTAGTAGCCTCACAAGTTTTCACTTATGCAGAAACCATTTGATTACTGTAGGTAAAGAAAGTATTTGAAGGAACTTAATTTTATTTGAATACAATTTGATACCTATAAGATAATTTGCAAATCGAAGTTATTGGACTTTACTTTATCCATTGTACTATATCTTAGAATATAATTTGAGTTTGGTTTGTGTTCTGGCATTAGCTAGCGAATCCAAGTTTGCTTATTTACAAGTTCAGAAATTGTCTTGAGAAGATATATGATTAAATTTTTGTTGGAGACAGGGAATTTCAGTTTGAATTTCAGGGATATATGATTACAATTCGAGGGACGACCCATGCACTTACAGAAATACCGTTGGATATCTAGAAGACCCACTGTTCAAATAACTGAAGACCCCATCAATTCTACAGGCTTTATTCTAGATTTACTCAAAAATGTTAGGAGCAATGTTGAGGTAATATCTAATTTTGTTATACACACAACTTCTTGGATTGTTCTGCCTGTACTCAAGCTGAGTTTGTTATCCCTTTAAACTTATTTAAGATTGAAGGCTTGGACAAGCACAAAAGTAGAGGTGCCACATGTACCAAGCACATGGAAGAAAATATCCACTGTTTGACGAACTGTTGTCTTTTCTTAATTGCTTAAAGAAATATAGATTATCAGTTTCACAACCTCTTCCTCTTCCATCACCTCAGAATGTCGCTGCTACAAGTTGTATCATTCCCAATACCTCTGCGCCATTGGCACTACTTTAAGATGAAATTTCTACTACATGCTACCATTCTCTTCAGAACGTTGTATATCACAACACCTTTGGGGCTGACCTCTGCTGCAAAGAATTAATGTTCAATTACATTATTAGCATGTTTTGATTTCACTTAAATGATTACCTTGACTAGTACTGCAGGCTGACAAACTTAACATCTATTATATTCAGATGGAAATGTGGATGAGTAGCAAAAAAACAACTATCATATGTCATAACAGTCAAATTGTATGATTATCAACAACAAACGAGCTTCTTCTTGGTTGTCATTGGGCCCGTGCTTACAACTGAAAAGAGGCCCAAACCAGCGAAATCTTTTCAAAAGAAACTGAAAAGGGTAATAAAACTGGCCCAATATTTCTGGGCAGCAGCAGCAGCCCGAATGGCCCACCAAACTCATTCTCTCTCTCTCTCTCTTGATTATTAGATTGTATTTAGTTATTTTTGTTTTGATTAATTCTAACTTTGAATACTTAAATTAACTTAATTAAATGAAAAAACTATATAGGTTTCAGGTGAAGCTTTACAATTAAAAAAACTAATACTTCGAAGAGTTACACGAAGTACAAAGAGAAGGAGGACTACTCTTGTTGATTTTTTTAATACTTGTATTTTTTTCTTTTGAATAGGAGGAACAAGAAGAAACATTAAAAGAGAATATGTTACTCTTGTTTAATTTTTTGAGTACTTGTATTTTATTCTTTGTAATAGGAGAAACAAGAAGAATCTTGTTTCATTTTTTGACTACCTGCATTTTATTCTTTTAAATAGGAGAAACAAGAAGAAATAGTAGAACATATTACTCTTGTTTGACTTTTTGAATACTTGTATTTTCTTCTTCTTTTTTTTAATAGGAGAAACAAGAAAAATCTTTTTTAATTTTTTGAATATTTGTATTTTATTCTTTTTAATAAGAGAAACAAGAAGAATCTTGCTTGATTTTTTTAATACTGGGGGGGAGGGGTTGTAGTGTAGAAGGGGAGTGTAGAGAGAGGTATGGAGGAGGGGGGGCGGGTGTAGAGAGGGGTAGGGATGTAGGGTGGGTGTAGAGAGGGGTATATAGGGTGGGTTTAGGGGTATGAGG
>NW_006239168.1:711223-722958 GCF_000226075.1 Solanum tuberosum
TAGGGGTCCTCGAGGCGGGGTGCCTCAAGTCTCGGGGGGGCTCGAGGCTGGGCGCCTCAAGGCTAAGGTGGGGGGTGGTGCTCGGGGATTCTTCAGCATTTGTGTTTTATGTCTTTTAATTTAAATCTTATGGTATCTTTGTCTTCTAACTACTTCACTATACTTTACGTGACTTGTAAAGTTGTCTTGTGTGGACATATATTATATGTGTGGTTTCATCTCTCCACTTCTCCCTTTACTGCTCTCTACCCCTAGGAATAATTGAACCTCAAATCTTTGTTGTTTTTATCCATCATTAATCTAGGTAAGGCTTCATCACATTATTTCTTACATTTACTTTTTCCCAGAACTAGGATGGTTGTTTTTCCCTTGTAGTAATTGTTAACCTTACTTATATGATGAGAAAAATCTTATGTTTGAAGGTAGATTCAAAATAGTCTCTTAGCTATGCAGTTATTAGTTTTATCTTCAACATCTAAGTGTCTTCATATTTTATTTTATTTTTAATTTGAGTTTGTTGTTGATGTTGAATTTTGTTTGTGCTTTGGAGAACCCAATAATTTGAATTGTAGTAGTTTCATTTTTTGTTTTGTTATTTGCTATTTTAGTCGTCCATGTTGCGTTTCAAAGCTTTGTTGTCACATGTACTAAATAATTTGGTCTTCTTTTGTCATAATTCTTTGAACTTTCTCTGTTCATATGGGTTTTTGGTGTAATTAAACAAAGAAAAATTATACTACAAATTAGATTCCGACTAAATCAACTTTATGGGTTTGTTAATTTTTGTCTTCCACTCAGTGTGAAAGTTAATAATCTGCAGCTACTCCTATCAGAGTTTTAGTTTCGGATATGTCATGTTTTCTTCGCCCTTTCTTCCAATTTTTCTTTTTTGTCGTGCATTAGTTTTCTATATTTTCATTCAGTTCTGTAGAGAATAGTTTGCTAATACTCGAGCGGAAGAGTGAGATCAAGAATAACGATTACTTTTTAAGCTAATTTCTGTCCTTTTAAGAAATCTGTATTTGGTGAACTAATTTGTTTTTTTTTCATGCTCCGAATTTTGTTAAGCTCTCAAATACTATCTTAGTGTCTATACATTTTTTTGTCATCTTAGTTATCAGTTGAGGGTACAATTCATTACATTGTGTCTTGCTACAACTGCATATTACATATTATGGGGATAATAAAATATAACATGTCTTTATTACATTGCTAGAACAAGAAAAATAAGAAAAAACTGTACTTGCTCCATTGAGTTAACAAGAAAACAAAATGGAAGAAAAAAAGTCTTTCCATTATTAAAGACAAAAACATGAAAAGATTTATTCAACATTTATTGTCATTTTTCATAAATTGTGCCAGTTCATCTGCTGACCATTTTTTGTAGAACCATCCTTCTTAATCTTCTTATAGTGTGAAAACATGCTCTTCAAGCTCTTTGAACTGCTCCATTTTGTTAATACTATAATTCCTTGCCGCCTCCTTAAACATGTCAGTGTTTTTCTTGCTAGCACACATATCAGCTACAAATATATTATGCTCGATTTCATCATATAGTCTCCTCAATAGCAGACTCATTGTATCAACGTCATTAATCAATATGTACCAACTAATTGAATCGTCAAAGTGAAATATACACCAACAACATCATTTATAAGAAATATGAATCAATTCACTTTTCGTTTTCTTATTTCGTATTTGTATTCATCCATGTTGCATTCAAAGTTTTCCTTCTTTATATACACGTCTAGAATTCACTTATAAAATACTTGTAAGAATTTCTTTTGGGCTCTCTGTTTTCAACAACTATGTTCAGCTGATTCCTGCTCTAAAAGGATGTGTCTGGAGAAACTTGGACAAAATAGGAGGTTATAAGTATTTTGTCTTTGAGGCACTACTAAAAATTCATGTTAGTGAGCCAGACAATATCAACTTTGATTTCTACGTAAGTCTTTTATTTAAAGGCTCTAACATTATTGACGACTTAGCTGGCTTCATTAATGAATTGCTAGTCTTATAGAGATATAGTAGTGGTTAACTTGTAAGATCATTCCTATGAATTACATTCTTGATTGTGTTGTTTGTTTTCCTTTTGATAACCTCCAAATGCATGTTGGAATGAAATAGTCTAGTAATGACTGGTGTTTACTGCTTGAGTAATGTCATTGTTCACATAATTGACGTGCTTTTGGTCACCAAGGTTGAGCGGATCCGACTTTGATGATGTTCATTTTATTTGTGTATAGTTGACACTTCTCTAAAATCGTCTTTGCACGATCGATCAATCCTACATTGATGTTTTTTTTTTTGGTTAAATATTGGCCTTTGGCCTTTGGCCTTTTATTCAATGGAAGAAGCTATACAAAATTGGCTCAACTGAGTCCAAACCAAAAAGCAAAACAGAAAAAAGGAAACACATCCCAGCCCAGCCCGAAATAGGAAGTATCTTCTCCTTCAGTTCTGCCTCCGATGTCTCCTTTGAGGGAGATTGTGAACTTTTCATTCCATTTGGCTTGTCTTAGGGTCATCAATTCCCACGGTTATTGATTCAACTATAAATTTTAGATGACAAAGGTATCAATGTCTCTTCTCCCTTTCTATAATCTCTCCATTTCTTCACCTAATGACTATTCTCTCGATCTTCAGTGGCATTGTTATTCGGTGGACACCATGAGAAGAGGTGCCTAGTCAATAGTTTTTGTAGAGGAAACTTTATGTAAGTGTACTATCCGCTCTGCTTCATCTCCTTCCTCTCCAATATCCCTGACCATTCTTTCTGCCACTGAGGTATCATATGAGAAAAATCACAATTCTCCTATTCTTCAGCTCTTTGAAATCCCTTATCGAAACCTGACCTTCGATTCCATATCTGACTCAATGGCCCTCGTCTTTTAGCTGTTGACTACTTTTTGTAATCTGACATAGCATAGGCTACTAGGTTGCTTACATTTTGCACAGTTATGCAGCCCTGCACATGGCTAAGAACTCTAATGTTTTATATCATATCTGTGAGAAATGAAGTTGTGATGATCCTTTCTGTGCATATTGGAATGTTATTTCTTTTTCTAGTTCTGATTCTCAATGTAGAAACAAGATTCATCTATATTTAATAACTTTTTACATTCTACCGACTATTGTATGAAGTTATTAAAATATAGGGGTATTGATCCAACACAATGTTTGCTAATTTATCTGCTAGCTGATTAGTCTCTCTAAATGCATGTTGAATTCTGCTATGAGTGTATACGTAATTTTCTTATATCCTCTGTCAATTGCCAAGGCACCTTCCATTCTTTCATAACTATTTTCCTTAGACTAAGTGAGTCTGTTTCAAGGATGATGTTGTGAAGGTCTCTTTGCATTTTCGTAAAGCCATCAGAATCCCAAATGTTTCTGCCTCCATAGTTGTAGGTCCTCATTCTCCCACTTGGCAAGCTGCTACTGTGAACAACAAAGTCAAGGATGCTTCCAGAAACCGTCTAGGTTCTTCCTAGGAAGATTCCTTCTTTCTTTTCTG
Source organism: Solanum tuberosum (assembly GCF_000226075.1). NCBI lineage: Eukaryota > Viridiplantae > Streptophyta > Magnoliopsida > Solanales > Solanaceae > Solanum > Solanum tuberosum. The sequence goes on from NW_006239168.1 coordinate 714,741, forward strand.
TCCTCTCAATAAGGTTGCTTAGTAAGGTTGCTTGTTTCCACTCATTGAAGATTCTATCTACAAAAGAAGGTCAACGGGGGATATACTCAAATTGCTCTCACTGACACCAGAGAAGGTGAGGGCGTCTTTCTTTCCAGCCGCCATACGGTTCGCCTTAAAGCCTTAAGGAGAAGGGGAGGAGCAGTTATCTATGTAATTACGGTCTTTGTTGGCCGTTGTTCCGGTCGAGCACTCTCTTTTCTTTGTCCAATTCCGTCTTACCAAACAAGACTGACTAGGTATCCCTAAGCATTGCTCTGCATTGATGTACATTCTCACAATAACAAGAAAAGAGTCTTCATATATACATACCTAAACTTTCAATTTCAGTAATTAGTAACACTACTTTGATCTACATTCTGGCTAATTAAATCTTATGATTTAGGCTACAAAGAATACCGTTGTTATTTTAAAGTATGCAGGGTATTATGATATAGTAGATAGTTTCTATAAGGATTGGTGTACTGGGAAGATTGAGCTGGATTATTTTTATTTTGACTTTGATTTTGCGTTGGATGATTCTGAAATTTTTTGTTTGAAGCAGTTTTTGTTGACTGAGATTTTCATGTCAAGAAGAAGGTCTAAAATTTCAGAATTGAGAAAACGGGTAGGAGACCTTAAATGATTGCCACTTACAATAGTTTGATTGATAGGCTGGTCGCTTCAAAGACACTGCAGATGTGTTAAATGAGATATTGAAATCTGATTTTGGACGTTGTAGCATTCAACGCTATGATCTTTATTTATGGAAGTCATGACTACTTGAAAAAGATGGAAGCTTTGCTGAACAAGGAGTGAGGAATATTTCATGACACTAAAACATACATCTTCCTGTTTCTTTATGCTAATGCGGGTAAGGTTGATAGGGCTCTTCAGTGACACAAAAAGACGAGGAGGACAACATGTAAATATCCAATGTACGTATGCAACCGCAAATAATTGCCAGCCATATATATATATATATATATATATATAATATCTATGTATTTCTGCATATAGCCTGCAAACGCAACCACAAACTATTGTCAGCCATATATATATGTTTGCTCAACCACAAATGATTTAACAAGGTTAACAGTTCTCGTACTTTTCAATTACATAAGAAGATTTTCACTCTTGTTCAACGAGGTTCCAACAATAATGTTCACTTCGAGACTTGGTCTTGGAAATCAGAAACAAAAGAACTAGTACCCAATGCATTTTGTGATTATATTCATATGAAAGAACACTTGTGAATTGTTGTTACAAGTTGATGAAATGTGACTTTTGTCACAAAACTAGACATCTATAGTTAATTGGATATCGAGTCGAGAACAAAGGCAAGTGGAAAGCTGTTATAGCTGGGAATTCTGAGTATGATACGGGGCCTATATTTGAGGGAGCAGGAAACACTGGCCTATACTACATACTGTATGTTGAAGATAATGAATCAATGAAGATATTTTTTTCAGCTTCTCTCGATCATTTTTTTTATCTTTGATTAGTTGAAATTCACTATGAGATATGCATTTTCTTATGAGCAATTAAACCAAGCCCCCTCGACTAGGCAACAAGCTTTTACTCGACTTTCTCGTTCTCAAGGACTTTCTGACATTTTGGTTCTACAGAGACTTTGAACGCAGAGGACAAACTTTTCTCCTATAAAAGTTGCAGGTATATGTACATGATTTTGCTTTAATACTCTATAACTGTAAGCTTTTGGTTTCTCTTTGTTGATGAAAATGATCAGAAATCTTCTCTTCATTTTCCAGGCTAATGTAACCACATTTTTTCCTTATTCGCATCAGATGAGAATAGCGTAATTTATTCCATATTGTTGTACCCATGTCGGATCCTCCGAAAATGCAAAATCTGATATACACCCACCAAAAATCAGCCTTAAACTATAGAAAAGACTGTTACACAATTCATCAGAACTAAATGGAGAAAAATACAAAAGCTTCAACATTTCTCCTCCTTTTAAAGATACAGATACAAAGCTTATAACTAAACAAGAAATTTCTTTAATACCTTCTAAATGAGATGTATTATTTCCACCACTGGGTTCAGGCCACACAATACAACAACGCCAGAAAGTCCCTTGAGATTAACTTGTACAACATTTGTCAGTGTCAACGTATAGCACTCCTCGACATGAATGGATTGGGGTAATCGTGTCTCGTATTTATTCTACTTTCAGAACAATCTTCATGAACTCATAAACGAAATAACTGATCGCAGCTGATGGCAAAACCTGAAGAGCACAATAAAAAAGATGCATTTTGTTATATACATTACTCTTCTTAACAAGTAATAAGTTGTAATAAGCTGGGAGTCAATCCTGCATAGAGGGCAGGAATACCACCTTGCTCAACTATCTTCAAGCTAACTGCCAATGCACTCATTTTTGTGGCCCGAACTTGCATCTGAAGTTGTCTCCTCACAACTTCAAATGGGTATGTAGCGGCTTCAGCACAAGCACCAGCAATTGCTCCATATATCAAAGTTCTTACTGTACCCAACTACAGTTGATCTAATGCATTTAGATCTTCACCTTGTTTCATATTTTGTAGTCTTTTCCTCCAGTTAAAATACACTTATAGCCAACAATTCATTATAGTATTACAGTATATGAGTTAAATCCCTTGTGTTTTTATAAGATCAAAATCCATAAAAAACTAAGTTGTGCGGATTCTTCACTTTCGTGTCGGATTCTCCAAAAATACACTACTTTTGGAGAATCCGACACGCACCCATTGACATTTTTAAAAAAAGTCCGAGCAACATAGATAAAAACCATAAAATTCAATGCTATGAAACACTTTGATGCTGCAACAAAGGTTTTACATCACTTGTTTAATCCTACCTCTAATACCATCTTCTAATCTTGTACAAAATTCTTCATCAAGCAAATCAATCTTCCAAGAAGATTCCAAAGCATTACGAACTAGTTTATATGTATATTCTCTTGGAATCGAACCTTGTTCAGCCAATTCCACAAGAAAATCTCGTCTCCACCACCTTACCAGTTTCACACATGGCATGAATTATCGGTGTATACGAACTATTACATGGAAGTACTACTTCATGATCCATTCCTTGCATTCTTCTCAGCATTTCAGTAGTCTTATCGATCTCATTTTAATGAAAGAATTATACGTAATTCAATTAGGCACAACCCCTCTTTTCACCATATCATCTAACAACTCCAATGCTCTCTCTATCTTATTAGTTTTGCAACATCCATTGATCAAACTATTATAAGTTACTACATCAGGAACAAATCCTTTGAATAACATGACGCGAAACAAGTGATTCGCCTTCAATATTCTCCGTCTACTAGCTTTTCTACAGCCCGTTTCCATACCATATCTACAATAAGAGCTAATCAAGATTGTGTAAGTAAAGACATCAGGTGAACACCTAAAATCAGGCAACTCACTTAACTTTTTTGAAATTCCCAACTCTACAAAGAGCAAATATTTCGATATATTGTACGTTTAATTTTTATTATTCTCTAGATTTCATTTGTTGGATTATATCGGATATATTGCTTTGTTTGGTTTGATATTGGAAAAAAAATGAATCATACTTGGTTGGTTTGGTCTGATTTTAACAATAAAAAGTCGAGACCAAAATCAGAGGCGTATTCAGGTTTTCGATATGATTGGTGCAGAGTTAATAACTTTGATGGTCACTCAACTATCAATTGTTTTCACAGAAAGTCACTTAACTTTCACTTTCAATTCAAAAGTCACTCAACTATGATTTCTTTGCACAGAAAGTCACTCAATCTATTTAATTGTTTTTTTCATTAAAATTTAGTGACATGGAATTTTAATTATTATCCAAAATTTTAACAACCAAATATATATCCATTTAAACTATTTAATTAATGACCTGCCCCATTAAACCCGACCCGCTAAAAATATAATATTGAACATTTTATTTTACTATTAATTTTCTAAATCATTCTCCCATTCTTTCCCTCTATTGTAACTTCTATTACAAATCAGATTAGACAGTACAGAAAGACGGTTGAACTCCAATCCTGGTGGAAGGAAATTCATGAAGAAGGACATGGTGACAAGAAAGATGAGCCCTGGTGGCTTAAAATGCACACTGTTCAAGAGCTCATAGATTCTTGCACCATCATAATGCACTTCAAGCAGCCGTCAATTTTGGGCAATACCCTTATGGTGGTTACCTTGTTAATCGCCCTACATTAAGCCGAAAGTTCATGCCAGAAGCGGGAAATGCTGAGTATGAAGAGCTCAAGACAAATCCAGACAAGGTATTCCTCAAGACAATCGCTCCTCAATTGCAGACATTGATTGAAATTTCCATCTTAGAGATCTTGTCAAGGCATGCTTCAGATGAGGTTTACTTGGGACAAAGGGATCCCCCTGAATGGACAAAGGTTCAAGAACCACTTTTAGCTTTTGAAAGGTTTGGAAAGAAAAGATAAGAAGTAGAGGGAAAGAATGTGGGAGACAAGGGAGAATAATTTAGGGAATTAATTGTAAAATAAAATGTTCAATATTATATTTTTAGCGGATCGGGTTAAATGGGGCGGGTCATTAATTAAATGGTTTAAATGGATATATATTTGGTTCTTAAAATTTTGGTTAATAATTAAAATTCCATGTCACTAAATTTTAATGAAAAAAACAATTAAATAGGTTGAGTGACTTTCTGTGCAAAGAAGTCATAGTTGAATGACTTTTGAGTTAAAAATGAAACTTGAGTGATTTTCTATGAAAACAATTGATAGTTGAGTGACCATCAAAGTTATTAACTCGATTGGTGCACTCTTATGAAAAGGTGAATTTAATCGGTTTGACAACAGTTAAAAATTTAAATTATAGTTCCAACATTGAAATGCTTAATTAATTAAAACGTTGAAAGTGCTATCAATAAACCACTTAGATAGATGTTACTAAATTTTAGAAAGAAAAATAAAACAAGATAAGTATAAAAGTCAAATTTCTAACCTTTGAAAGGTGCACCGAATCATTGTCGCATTATATGATACTTCGAGTGTGGATTCTCACATTTATATTTAACAAAAAATTTAAAAAATATAACACTATTATATATGATTTCGGGAGGGGAGCATGGGTTCACGTGAATCCGGTGACCCCCTCCCGCATACGCCTCTGACCAAAACAACCCAACATTCTAAAAAAAACAAAAAATTATACATAGAAGTATTTATAAAAAGTATTTACTTTGACGCAATTAAATATTTCTTATATTTTTCATAGTTTTTATGTTTTAACATATCATTTCATGATTGAGATTTAGAATTTTGAATTATCTAATAAATATTATAATCCATAGATATTATACTTAATTATAGGCTTGTACGAATACTTTATCCGAAAAATCCGAAAACTCAAAACAACCTAAGATTGAAAAATCCAAATTTTATTAATTTGATTGATTTATAAATTTTAAAATCAATAATAATGAAATAATTGATTAGCAAATTAATTCTAAGAACAAAAATATATAGGAGGGAGAACGTACACTTTCACCTTTGAAATTATTACTACTATTTTTAATAGAAAAAAGAATATCAAAATATAACCACGGTCCCTTCATGTTTCAAGTGCAATTAAAACAAGTAACGTACACGGTCTTCTTCTTCTTTGTTTTCTTGCTCTTGAAGAGAAGGGTTTTACATCAGAAGGAGGAAATGACGACGACCCTCTTCGTCTGTTTCGAGTGCGGTGGCGAAGAGACAAGCAATGGTGGCGAATTCCTCCAAACTTGTGAGTTTTTCTCTGTTTTTGGTCTCTGTTTATTATGTCTACTTTTTTTGTACTGTAGGAAAATAATTGGAGTTTTATCTTTTTTGTGTATTTTTTTTATTACTGGTTCACTTCTTTATATGTTGGTTATGGACTTATGGGGTTTCTTGTATAAGTTTGTGTATGCAAGGGAAATGTAGGTGAGTTCTGTGATTTCTTTTTTTGGGGGTTTTCTTTCTTGGATTATTAAGAATTAAAATAGTGAATGTTACGTGGGGTTTCCATGAAAAAATGATTTATGATACTGGGTAAAAATTAAATTTGAGGGTTTTTGATATGAGGGGATTTGAGGGTTTCATTTTTTTTTTTTGTCAAGATTTTGATATTTGGAAGTTAATTTCTTTGTTAATTGACTTCCTTTATTTGAACAAGTTCACTGTTTTGTGCAAGAAATGGGTTAGTTATCAAGGGATTTGTTTTATTTTTTTCAAATTATGTTTGAGTTAAGTATTCTTTTAATGGTTATGGGGTTTCTTGTATAAATTTGTGTATAATGTAGGTGGGTTCTGTGATTTCTTTTTGGGCAGGGTTTATTCTTGGATTAAATAAGTAAAATGGTTAATGTTACGCGGGGTTTCATTAAATTTGAGAAAATCAAGCTAAGTGATTTGAGGGTTCTTGATAGAGGGGATTTGCAGGATTTTTTTCTTCTTTTTTTCTGGTCGAGATTGTGATATTTGGAAGTTGAATTCTTTGTTTATTGACTAACTTGGAATCATTTTTGGTGGCTTTAGTTTTTAATCTCTTCATCTCATTTCTTTTGACAATGAAGTAAGTGGAATAAAGTCCTAACACATATATACTTTCTAGATATAGGTTTGCATAATTCTATTTTAATCATCCCAAAACCTGTATAATGGAGTCTAAACTGCACACATTATATTATATTGGGATAAATGATCTATCTTCTCAATTCTAGTCAAATCATGTTAATCGAATGTGGAAACTGCATTACTGTTGCAAGTAGGAATGTTCTTCTTACAATCTTGAGTTGATCCCTACTATACTCAGAGATGCCAGCAGAATCTTCAGATAAAGCAGGTTGCATGCACATCGACATTTTAGACACAGTGGCATGGGATAAGTTGTGCATCGTTAAAAGTGAGCTTGCGTGGTCAATACCTCCAAGATGGCCGACTGCCTTCATTACTGCTTCTTGAATCTGCTATCAGGTTCAAAATTCATCTTAGGGAGCTGGAACTTGAGTGTATCACCATCCTTTGTTTGTTGAAGAAAATCTTGGAGTATCTGCACAAAATTCACACTTCTCCATTAGAGTTTCTGCACATTCGGTGTAGACTAATTTCTTGAACAATGAAACACAAAATGAAGCTGGCCATTTGAAAAAACTTAGCATTAGCAGCTCAAGCAGTCTTTATCTTTCTTATGTTATCAACGAGTTAAACAATGGATCTTCCTTTTTTAGCCAAAGGAATGAATCATTAAACAAAGAGTAGACAGTTCATTAGTTGTCCTGATTGAGTTAATCAGGTCATGTAGAAACAAGGTTCAAGTCATGAGACACTACTTCTAACAACTGCTTACCTAGAGATGAACTAAATAATTATAAAACAATTATTCTGAACGGCGTGGACTAGAATAACGAGAAACACAGCTTTAGACTCACCTTCCAAGCACTTTCAAGGCTTTGATCTGTATTTTCTATATCGACTTTCATTGCTAGTGAGCTTAGCAGTTCTGCTTGTTGCATCAAAAGCCTGTTTCTTTGGATCATCTTGTTTAAGGAATGTTCCTTGAGTTTTGTTGTCACTAGCTGCTTAAAAATCCAAAAATAGTGATCAGACAGTTCCTTTTACTAGTCAACGATATACTGTTCTTACTTTTCAAGATTATTTACCATTTTCAGTTGTCGTCTGATGAGATACCAAACTTTCCCCAGCGTTATGCAGGTTTTGAGCTAGTACTGCAAATGGACGTCTTAGTAATGGATGTGCAGTAGTTCCACAATCACCATCAAATTTTTCTCTGCTATTACCAATTTGAAGGACATCTGAAATGTCGCTCCACCTACATCAAAACAATATAGATCAGACTTTATAGACATGTATGTTCATGTACATGCAAAGTCATATAGGAATCTGCATACATTTCCTATATTCTAATGTTTGGTTTACTGAAACAGTACAAATTTCCTATAGTCATTTACACATCTGCATACATGTCCATGGAAGAGCTCCATTTTTGTTTTTTCTACTCTTAGCAGAGTATCTTTGTTTTGTAGTCATTAACATTGACATTGCAGCTCTTTGTACTCTACTGTTTTTCTCTAGCCTAGTTAGTCTAGTCAGTTTGTGTACAGAAGAAGCGCTATTGGCTGTTTCATTAACTCAGAAACTATTCAGTATTCCTACCACAGGCGGGTG
>NW_006239168.1:723536-734724 GCF_000226075.1 Solanum tuberosum
AGCCTTGAGGCATCTTGGGGTGCCTCCGTGACAGGGCCTCGAGGTGGGCCGGGCGGGGCACCTCGAGGCAAGCGGGGTGGGGCCTTGGGACGGGGTGCTTAACATTTATTCAAGGATTACAGAACGCATACATACTTATTCTAGAAAATGTTTTCCATGTTTTCCAAAATATATTGGTGTTATAGAAGTGATGACTGTGTTGATAGCAAATCGATTTGTCTTACAATGATTTCTACTTTACTGATAAAACTGCAAATATTAGTCTATTTGTTGTTGGTTAAGAAAACCTCTGTGCGACTTGGTTGAAAAGAAAAAAATAGGTATTGATTGTTACTGAAAAAAATGAGGGTGTTGTAGATGACAAACAGATGGAGTAAGTAACCAACCTCTTTTCCTGGATAAATCATCTTTGATATATTTTTATTGAACTCAATGTTTTCTTGTGCATTGCTGCATAGGTCCTCTGTGTAGTTATTTAGATAATGAAGATAGATATGGTGCTGAAGTTGGTCTAAATGGAATAGAAAAGATATTGAAGCTTGGAGAAGAAAAAAAGGTGAATAATGGGTGACAATAATGTATATGTTCAAAAGATCATACGAACTAAGGCTATGCAATGAGATACTGGCAATCAATACAATCTGTTGATCCTACCGCTGTACCTGTTCCTCCTCGGGGTTCCAATACCCAAATGCAGTGCATGCCAGCAGCCTTGACTGCTAAGGATGTTAAGTGGCTCTGCGTCAGGCTCGTATGTTAAGTATGTTATTGAGCAAGAAGATCTCAGAGTTGAGATTGATCGCCTTAAGGATGAACTGGCCCAAGAAAATAAGATGGAATGTGAAGAGTTGCCCGTTAATGGGACATGAAACCAGGTACACATCTTCAAACACTTTTTCTTGAAACTTATTCAGTACATTGGGGAGGTGATATTTTGGCCATATATAAATCAGATCAGAACTTTTAGTAAAGAAACATTATTCTAAAGTTGGTGTTGAAAGAGCTCTGCCGATAAGAGAGTCGTCTTCCGTTACAAGAAAAGGCTAGACACCTAAACTTATAATTTTTGTACTTAGAATATATGATGTTTACGATTTTAATTAGATATCCATTGTTAATGTTATATATGGCTTCCATTCAACACTAGCCAATACATTTTGCGCCAGGTTGTTCTTCACTTTCAGTTTTCAAAAAAATAAATCTAAATACACATCGAAGTGTAGTTTGTTGTAAATTTCATTGACAGCAGAATGTGTTTGATAAATTGATATCCTTTTTCGATCGTGTACACTTGAATCAACTTCTCTTAGAAAGAGTAAAGCTGCAAACAATTAGGTTCTTCAATATGTACTTTGTTTTGGAACGTGGTTATTATCTGACTTAGCATCTTAGCCAGTATCTACTTAAGATGAGATGTTCCTACGTTGTTCTTCTATGTGATATTTATTTGTCTTGTGTTCGAATTATTTTAACCATTGATTAGCTTACATATGATGTATGGCTTCAGCCCTCTGTTTATGTCTTTCCATAGTTATCACGTATTTGTTCAATTTCTTTTTAATGTGACTCCTTCCTTTCATTAAATTAACATCATCTCTCCTCTATCGGTTGCTTAGGGAAAAAGATGATCTTGTTCTGCCTTGCCCATAAAAGGAAATTAATCTATGACCTTAATATGATTGTGAGAATTTTCGCTTGAATCAGGTGTATAAGGGACAACAGAAATGCTTATGTATGAAGACAAATTGGGATTTCAACAATGTCCTTGATTTCCACAGCTACACATTTTATAGAATATTTCTTTCCTCTAACTTTATGAACTATCTGCACGAGTTTCATTTCCCTCGCATTTCTTAATATTACAATTCATTGATTGGTCCTGCATCCAATATTCATATATAACGTCCAATATGCTACCTCTACTCTCTTATTATACCATTGATGGTGAATATAGGGAGGTGAAACATGTGGTGAATCCTTTCGATCGGTGATTCCTCATAATTTCAAATGTTCCCTGGAGATGCACCTCAAGCAAACCATATTTGGCAAAGCTACAGAAGAAGGTGAAACATTAAGGCATTGCCTACTAGATATCGAGGATCTTATAAAGAAGAGAGGTCATCGCTGAGGCCTCATAGTATGCAGCTGCTCTGGAAACAGAAAAGGCGATAAAATGCTTTTCTTGATCAGATGAAAATGAATGAGGTTCTTTTGACACTGTTATAAAGATATGCATTTTGCAAAATTAGGATTCAATTGAATATTCTGCAAAAGGAAAGCCACCATCTATAAGCTAATTTTTTGCTGCATGATTTAGTTTCTCCCGGAGTTGAGAGGAAAATTCAATAAGGGAGCAGATGAATTATACTAGTTGTGCAACATCTATGAGTTAATATCTCAGGTGATTAATTGTTCTTTTCATAAAAAGTCACTCAAGTGAAGTTTGTTATAGTGTGTCACCCATAGATGAGTGGTCAGTTAGAGTGAATTATCCAGGCCTTCGAGGATGTGTTATGAGTATGTGTGAGGGATTTTGAGTGGTCATTGGGATTCGTTCTTGTAAATTGTAGACGTTGCATGAGGAAAGGGTAATCACTTTAGCATTCAGGAAAACCTGTTTAATTTGAGGCCTTGTATGATAAGATATGACATTCACTGATTGGTTAGTTCAGTGTTTTCAGGCTCAGGATATGAGTGCATACTAGATGGGATATTCTTTGATGACTCAAGTCGATTTAGAATTGGGTCTCACACTTTAGGGTAAATTAAAGATTTGTGTTAAATAATGGATTTGTTACTTAGATTCATGGCTGGTAAGGGAGTTTGTGGAATGCATCGTCTATGAAAGACGTTATGAGTTTTGGGAAGGAGGGAAAGCTAAGTCCAAGGTTCATTGTCTCAGTTGTTGTTTTGCAGCATGTAGGTGAGAAGCTAGGTGATTCGATTTTACTTCTTGGTTTGGCAATTATGCATCTGGAGTTTCAGGTTCTAATGTTGAAAGAAGATTATTCTAATGTGGATGAGACCATTTGGGAGGTTGAGACAGTCATTTAGAGTAGATATCCTCAGTTTTTTGACACTTCAGGTGTGTCTTTTTTCTTTTTACATTCAAGGATGAACGTGCATTTTAAAGGTGAATGATGTAATGACTCTTATAGTCATTCGAGACTTTTACATGTTTTAACTATTTTACCCCTCCTCGTAGTTTGATTTTGGCATTTGTGGCCTGTGGGAGTGGATTATTCCCGAGGTATCTTGACAGGAGTTATGAGAGTTTTTCATTTTGGAAGGTTATAATAATTACAATAGTTGACCAAAGTTAACATTCGTATAAGACGAGCTACAAATGCAATTTCGACAATTCCATCAACTTCAAAAGGTGATTTTTGTGTTGATTGGACCTTTGGTTTGGATCTCGATGCTTTCGGATTAGAGAGAAAGAGTGTGGTTTGGACATTTATTTATTTCATAAGCATACTTACGATTAATAGTTTCATAAATGTAATAATTTGTTATTTACAAAACTAAGCATCTGGAGTTAACAGGTTTGGCAATTATGCATCTGGAGTTTCAGGTTCTAATGTTGAAAGAAGATTATTCTAATGTGGATGAGGCCATTTGGGAGATTGAGACAATCATTTAGAGCAGATATCTTCAGTTTTTCGACACTTCAGGTGTGTCTTTTTTCTTTTTACATTCAAGGATGAACGTGCATTTTAAAGGTGAATGATGTAATCACTCTTATAGTCATTCGAGCCTTTTAAATGTTTTAACTTCTTTACCCCTCGTAGTTTGATTTTGGCATTCGTGACCCTATTTGCTGTCGTTATGTGCTTTATTTTTGTTCTTCCCTTACATAAATAAGATTAAGCCACCAGTTGTTTACCACCAAAATTCCTCATTGAATCTTATATGCAACTTTGCATGACCAGAAACTACATCTATGATTAGTCATCCAAGGATTTGTAATAAAGTAATTAAACTACAATAACCAAAAAGTCGTGCAGCATCGTCGCAGCCTTTACAGCTTAGCTATAAGCTGTTCTGTTCGGTGTAACTTTGTTGTGCTCTTTCACCCCTCATATTTCCATGACTTGCTATAGAAAAAATATGAGCAAAGCTTATGAGCTTTGGGTATACTGGATTAGCTCCCGTTTGGCTGTAGATTTTGGGATTAGATTTAAAAAAATCAAAAAAAAATTCAAGTTGCAACAATTTTTTTGTTTTTGGTACTTTCACTAGCAAAACTCCAATTTTTTTCAAGTAAAATGCATGTCTAAATTTAAGTTCAAATTCCAAAAGTTATTTTCCAACGAACTCTAAAAACTTACTTTTCCCAAGTTTCAACTAATTCTATAGCCAAACAATAATAGCCAAGTTGATAATATTGGCTTTTACGACAAATACAAAGTTTGAACTAAAGCTGCTTGCTAGGTGAGCCTATTGCCTTTAGTTGCTTGAGACATCCATTGCTTCATTTCCCTTTTTCTTTTCTAATTGGAGTTTTGTTAAAGAGGTTACTGTTGTGTTCTGCTTCTTTGCTACTTTTCTAATTGAAATTTATCTACATGCCTTTACTTATTTGACAAAACATTTTAAGTAAAAGAAGAAACTTTTGGTTAATTCTTGTTTTACACAGGTCCACGACATGTGTGCTAAAGTCGGAGTAGATCCTTAGCATCAAACAAAGGTTTCTGGGCAGAACTGTTAGCGATTGGTAACTTCTATTATGAACTTGGTTAGTATCAATCTCTTCCGTAATTTTGGTTATCGCAAGGCATGCTTAGCAACTTCTTTTTGACAGTGCATCAGAGGAACACTCGCTCACGCTTCCTACACCATTGTGTAGTAAAACTGTAGATAAAGTTTGGTCAGAAATTCATAAGACCCAACAAGAGCAGCAACAGAACAACGGGTGCAGCATACAGAACACAGGCCAATGTTTCGACAGGTCCTTGGCCTTGGAAACTGATATGGAAGACAAAACTACGTTTTTACTTGGACAACCCTCAAAGATGTCATACTAACTCAGGATAATCTAAAAAAAGAAAAGGAACTCACTGGTGAACAGATGTTATATGTGCCAAAAAGACTCAAGAGTCAGCTAACTTTTTTTGTATTGCCCTGTTGCAGCAAACCTAAATGTGTCCTAACAGTAAATGGACAGAGAAGAACAACAGATACTTTGATGGGATTTCAACTCCTAAATGTGTTCTAAAATCTAAGTGTTGGAGGCTTGGAGCAAGTTATCCCAAGTTAATGATGCTATCCCGTTTTAGAATTTTTTAGCTCCCTCTAGTGGCTTAGCAGCCATTAACTTCTCCTCATGATTTTGAACTCCCAGCTTCGATTAGTTTTTTTAGTTTCTTTGTAAAGCTTTATGCATCTTTCTAGATGCTTTACAATACAACTTACTTCGTGAAGAATGGTTCTTTTTATAGGTGTTTTTCTTTTTTCTTGTGCTGAGCCAACTAGCAATTCTTTTAGCTTATTATAGCCCTTCACATTGAGAAATGGAACTAAGGGTAGAAAGAGCCTGCATTCAGATGACACACTCCTATGAATAGCTTAATTTCAAACTGACAATTGAACCATCAGTTAAATGAATGAAGCAAGGAATCAATTTACTAATCCACAATCTTTTTACAAATATGCAATATTCGGCTGCCTATTATTTTTTTCAGGAAGTGGGTGGCTCTATGATCCTAAACCAAACAAGACTATTCTATTTATTAATGCTCTACAAACAATGTACTTAGATCAATAACTTATCATGTAATCAAAGAAAATGGCTTACTTACAAGAAAAGAAAAAAACAAACATCAAACCACATGACGTCTTTCTTTTTTGTCTCGGGAAAAATATCATCTAGTGTAACCACCTTATAACATGTAGATGAACAAATGATTAAGTCAAACAATGGTTCTTTTAAAACAAGATTAAATAGCATTGTGTTAGAAAACTGTGACTTAAGTATAAAGGTGGAAAAGGACAAAAAGACCATTTCTCAGGAAGACCAGAAAGTCATAAGCCAGTGAAGAGCATTGAGCCTTCAATACAATTTCTCTCCATGATATATTTATCATTATCTTCCCTACTCCTCCTTAAAAGCTTAAGCACATTCAACATAAAGCTTGAAAGATCTTTGAGTTAACCACAAAGTTGTTTTCTTTTCTCAAAGAGTTGTTTCCCGCTTGGAGAGGAAGAAGAAGCTTTTATATGTTATTTTTCGCTATTTGGATTTATGATGGAGAAATGGGAAAGTTGCCATTAAGAGACCTGCTTTAGCTTTGATTTATTTATAACTTTATTATTTTGAATGTCGATAATATTTGTATATATTTTATAACTATTTTGAGTAAAAAATTGTCGATGAAGAAAAATACTTTTAAAATCATTTAATGTACTACTATATTAACAAAATTTTGTCAGATATTTATTTTACACGTAATGGGATGATTTAAAATGTTTAGAGGGGAATAAGTACACACCTCTCGCTTTCTCGAGAATAGTATTGATTTAATGAATGATCTTGTGATTTAATGATTTTACTTTTATTATTTTATTTATCTATTTTAACAAATCAATACAAGTTTATTACTTTCATTCAATACTACTTTTATCCTCAAGTAACGCTACAAAATAATAGTAATCAAAAATAAAATTTTAAAACATAATTAATAATTTTAATTTTATAAAATTAACTCTTAATAAAATTAATTTGTCTCATAAAAAAATAAATAATATAATCCTTTTTTATGTAAACAGTTTTTGAGTGAGTAAAATTAACTCAATTAACTCTTAATAAATTAATTTGTCTCATAAAAAAATATATATATAATCCTTTTTTATGTAAACAGTTTTTGAGAGAGTAAAATTAACTCAATTAAATGAAAAAATGATATAAAAAATAATTACTTACATAACTTGATAATTAATTATATTAAAAATTATTTAACAAATTATAATTAAAAAAAAACTATATAAATATTTAACACAATATTATTCCCTTTTGTTCAGTAGCAGAGTAACGGCTAGATTGATACAGTAGAAGGAGGATATGACGACGACCGAGAATAGGCGTTCGTCTTCATCGGCGTTGGAGAATAATCAGACCGGAAAATTGAATGTTGGAGCCGCCAAGAAACAACCAAACTTGTGAGTGTTTTTTTGTTCTCTGTTTGTATAAATTGATTGATTACTGTAGGAAGGTAAACTAGAGTACTGGGTTTTTTTTCCCTTTCTTTGCGTTTTTTTGATTACTGCTTCAATGATTTACTTTTTCTTATGTTGGTTATTGGGTTTCTTGTGTAAATTTGTGTATGGAAGGAGGAAAATGTAGGTGGGTTTTGTGATTTGTGATTTGGAGTTTCATGATAAATGATCGAAGATACTGGGTAAAAATTAGTTTGAGAAAATCAAGTGAAGTGATTTGAGGGTTAATCGATTATCAGTTTAATGGTTAAAAAGTACTATGAATGAAAAATTTGAAACATCTTCCCCCGATTCTGTCCACCTTGCTTTTTGAACATTGGACTATGAATGGAACAAAGTATCATTCCCCCAATTATGTCCACTTTCGTGAAAGCAATTTGTAGCTGTTAAAAAACTTCTTCTTAGGGATCATGGAATTATGACTGCTGGTTCTAGTGTCACTGTAAGTTCTGATGATAGATGAATTACTTACTCCGTTGCCTTTCACCTTCTCCTGTAATGTGAAATTTTAAATTTGTAGATCTTCATCTTCCTACATTGTTCTTCTGGTTAAATAGCCGTTGTTAAGTTTCATATATAATCTCGTGTGTTTTTCGACGCTTTATGATTACCTCTCAACTTTGTTCTTTTCCATTTGCATTGTTAAAATTCTCTCTACTATAGCTTCTTAGGTAATCTTGAGTGGAAAACGTGATAATTTCAGCAAATGTGACATTTTATCAAATGTTTGTGACGTTTGTACAATAAATGAAACATTTATAATAAAAATTTCATCAAACGGTCTTTAGTTTTTAGTGATCTTTGCTATTGAGTTAGAATGATCCTAAAGTTCTTCTCTAATCCGTAAGTAGATTGAACTGAAATCTTATTTGAGGGAAGTGCTCAGTGCTACTGAGTATAGATAATTCTCAGTTTGTTGGACCAGTGACAAACTCTATTGGTGATGTCCAATAGCCTTTGATAACTTGGATGGGACAACAATATCTCCTTCACCATCGACAGCTTCATCACATCCTTCTGTTAGCACCCAATTTTCCCACTATAGACATATCAAATATAGACAAATTAGTGTGTTGTTGTGTTGTGTTGTTGTCCTGTTTGTCTCTTTCATATTTTTCTGTTGAAGTCTAGTTCCAGAAGAGCAGTTAGGACTGAAATCTCTCTATTTAACAGGACTTTACTGAAACAGTTCAGCAACACTCAGGATCCACATTTATGGATTTGTTCAGTAGGAAATATGCTCGTCTACTGATTGTAAGCTTTACGTATAACCCAAGTTGGAACACTTTAAGAGTTTGGATGATATGTCTGATACTTCTGCTGATATTCAATATTATTAGATTGGAATCGGATTAATGGCTCTCGTGCAGTTAGGAGGGAACAATGCAATAACTTCTTTTGCCAGTTCAATTTTTAGAGCAGCTGGTAAGAACACTCAGAAATAAACTTCTGTTTTAAGTTGACAGCCTTTTGTTTATAGGCATACATCTAAAAGTTAAGATCATTTTACAAGGTTGTTCGGCAGACTCAGCATCTCAAGTCATGGTTGTTCTCCAGGTTCTCAACTCTTACTACTCCAGTTTAATAAAAGACTGTTAAAAAACACTCAAACAATTGTTCTTCATTTCAGCTTCCATTTGCAGTCGCGAGTATTATCCTTACAGAAAAAGCTGGAAGACGACTTCTTATGCTGGTAAGGTTAATGACTGTAGGTTCATGTCTCTTATCAAATGAAGTACAATTTTAATAATTTGTGTTGTGTTGTGTTGTGTTGTGTTGTTGTGTTGTGTCTAGTGACAAATTAGGTTGTGTTGCTGATTAGGAAGTGAATTTTTCATGTATTAAAATCAGTATAATTAATACACCAGCATATATAAGTTATGGATCAATTTATGCGACTATATGTTACATATTTAATCCTATATAACTTTAACCAGTACTTACTGCATGACGCAAGTAGAGATGAATGTCTCTGTCATGTGTCAGCAAGGCACTCAGTGAGAGATGGTTTAGGGTTCCAAGAATGACCCCGACGCTCTCTGTTCTGTACTCTACCTGTCATTGCCATGGCCATCAATCAATTACTACAATATATGTATTATAGGATTAGTTTATACCACTTTCTGACTAAAACTTTTGTTATCATACATAGAAGGTGCGAAAGCTAATCTTATAGAATATTCTGTTGCACCATTTCAGCTACCCCTTGCATTCTAAAATAAGTATAACATTGTGTGGCTAAAATTATTAGGTTGAGCAAAAGTTTTTGTAGTATCATTGGACAATCATGAAGTGGACCAGTGACATTCTAAATTATTATTTTCAGTGTTAACATGAATTGTTTAGCAATATCATTACTGTCCAGTGGACCAATTCCTGCTTTTTGCCTCCTTAAATGATTATATTACTGTTCTTAATTTGATTATCATTACACAAATGAGCACAAGAAGTTGAGAAACTTTTGATAATTTTGAGTTTTCACAGTTTGATGAATATTTTATTTAATAAGTTATTTTGCAATGTGAGTAACTTGAAAAAGATTGTTTCTTGTATATGAAGTTGTGACTAACTTGGAATCACTTTTGACTTTGGAAGGCACCATGTACGCACAAGATTGTTAGAAGAACATTCCTACTTTGCAACAGTAATGCAGTTTCCTCAGGGACTGCTGTTCTACCAGCATCCTCCTCTGTCAGACCAAGCAGTAAACCTAGTTCTATTCAACGAAGTGATGCAATTGTGCCTAAGATCACTGCC
The DNA here is from genome assembly GCF_000226075.1 of Solanum tuberosum. NCBI lineage: Eukaryota > Viridiplantae > Streptophyta > Magnoliopsida > Solanales > Solanaceae > Solanum > Solanum tuberosum. The sequence continues at coordinate 733,509 of NW_006239168.1, forward strand.
ATTCCTCTTCCTGCCACTTGCACCATGACATTTCTCCATCTCACTCAGATATCTTAGTCTCCATGGATGAATCTATGGACACAGTGAGAAGTCTATTCAACATGTACAGTTTCCTCTTTATCAATTACTTTATGGTAATTCTATTCTTTCTTCCATTTCTAGGTTAATATTCTTTCTCCATCTCACTCAGATATCTTAGTCTCCCTTTCTATTCTTGCCATTGTCTCTTCAGAGATAGTGCTAAACCAGATTATGACATTTCTTTTCGTGTTGTGATTTGGATTATGCAGGCTTTGGAGGAATCTTGACAAGATTGACAACATTCAACAACTTAGGAAATTGGAGGACTCAATTTCAAAATCTCTTAACGAAATCGCAAAGCATAAGGTATACTTAGATCTTGTGTCACCCAACAGTCCATTGACATTCATCATATAAGTTATGACAGATCAAATTTACTTGTTTTTATGGATTTAACTGGAGAAGAGCTCTAGGGCCTAAAAGGTTACTCTACTATTTTTTAAACTCTTAAACTGCTGGAATCTGGGCAATAGGCGAACCTAATCAGTCTTCGTGTGACATTCTAGTTCTTACGGATTCTAGAAGGTTATCTGACTTAACTGTGTTCTCGTTGTCACTACAATCATGGATTAGATTATATATTAAAATTACCAATGTACAGCTTCATCTATAGACTTCATGTTTCTATTTCCTTTTCAGGGATTTTGAGAAAGTGAAGTTCAGGGAAATGTTACTTTCTGACCTGGAACTTCCATTGGAAAGGGACAAGAAAAGAAAGGTGACATTGAACTGAAGTTCTTTGAATTACATGACTTGAAAGCCGTGACAGACATTTTTTCCCCTGATAATAAGCTTGGCGAAGGAGGTTTTGGGACTGTTTTCAAGGTATTGTTTCTACAACCTGGATACCTGCATGTCTGCAACACAAAATATGCGCTCACACCTAAAGAAAATGGAAAGAAATCCCTCCGGAAAGAGCCATATAGTATATATCCTGATTTTAGTTAATGTCTTTGCTAGTTGTACTTATGTTTTAAAGGTGTGATGATTGTTTTTTTGCAATTTCTAGGGTCAATTGCTAGATGGGCAGCAAATAGCTGTGAAAAGGCTATCAACTCAAAGGCAAAGCTTCTGTGAGGGGTGGGCGGCTTCGAGGTAGGGAGCCTCGGGGATAGAGGGGTGGGGATGTGGGGTG
>NW_006239168.1:736920-747563 GCF_000226075.1 Solanum tuberosum
AAAGACTACAACAAGAAAGTATGGTTTGCTATTTTACAACATATGTTATTTCTCCAAAAGTAAAACTTTACCTTCAAAAAGACTTCAAATTAGCCCAAAATATAAATTGAACCACAATGAACCTTGGGATCAAAGCAAGTAGAATACATTATCTCTAATCAATCTAGATCATACATGCTTACAGAATTATCAAAATTCTGATTCATAACTAGAATGCTTCACATTACTTCTTATGGTGGCTGGGTTTCAGACAGGAGGATGTATGATGGTGGTTGGGCAACGACTCTTTCAAGGTTAATGCAACTTACAGAATGATGAACCACCCCAACTGGCCTAGGAAGCTCATTTGGAAAACAAAAATACCACAAAAAGTAGCTTGCTTTCTGTGTGGCTACTAGCTAAGGGAGCAGTCCTTACACAGGCAAGATGAGGAGAGGGATCCCATTATGTTCCAGATGTTTCTTTTGCAGTGAAAAGGCAGACTGTTAATCATCTATTCCTACATTTCAAGAACACAAGACAACATTGGAGAATATTCTTAAATCTCAAAGGCATTTCATGGAGGTCTACCGGCAAAAGACAGAAGTAGATGGAGAATTGTTCATGCCTGTATGGTGGGCAATTTGGAAGGAGGGGAACTCTAGATGTTTTGACAATGTAGAGAATAGTATGCAGAGTATCAAGTTGAATATATTATCTTGATCCTGTGAGTAGGTGTAATCAGTTAAAACTCAAACGATAGCGACCTTACTTGAACATGATCTGTTTTATAGGATCATACTATCCTTGAGTTTAGTAGATGAACTGTGGCAATGAGACCAGAGGATGATTAACAGCCTCCTTGTGCGAGGCAGTTTCCGAAGACCCTTGGCTAAAATAAGCATTTTCATAAGCTGCTTTTGAAAAATACGAGAGTGAAGAAGAAACTGTGAAAATACTGAGGAAATGAGAGTATAAGCAAAAAATGTAGGATAACCAAAAATGATAGTTTATCTTTGAAGGTTCACCCAAAACAAAAAGGATGGCTCAATTTCCACCGACTTATTGTATGTTTTCAACATTACACCTCTCAGCTTATTGTTTCCATCTAACCCGGCATGATGCCTAATCCTCAAAAATCGACACGTCATCTTAAAGTTCATGGATGACCAAGCACTATCAAAGATAGTAACTGCATAGCAAACCAGCAATATAAAGTTCAGAAGAGACACAAAGTCATCTTAAAAGTACCAGTTTCAAAACAACCCACAGTGATATATAAAAGGATTTAAATGCTCTTATATGAGGAGTCAACAAATAAACAATCAATTTTTACTTCTATTTTAGAATGAAAAAATTCTCAAGACAAGAAAGTTTGTCGAGAGTTCTTTGCTAAACAAAATGAAACAAAAGAAGAGTGCCCAAAAAAACCTTTTCTACAGATAAAAGCATAATTGCAGAGCAGATAGACTTCGGTTGATATTCCCTCTATAGAACCTCTTCCTCTTTCTCCCTCTCTCTATTAGAACGAATTGATCAATACTAAATTTCGTGGTCTTATTCTGGTGCAACCAAATTCACCACCACCACAACAACATAAAGACGGAACACGCCATTTACTAAAAGTCAGGTAAAAAGGTTGTAGATGCCTAAAGTGAAACTAACTCAAACTTCCCACACCTCGGAGATGCCTCCCAATGAAATCAGTGTTTGTAAAATATTTCCTTTTTTCTAGAGAACAAATTCCAATGGCCATACTTGCACTTTTGTCAAGTCGCACAAGTGAAGGCATTTTTTTCACTCAAGAAGAATATGCCAAAAAACTTCTCAAAAAGTTTGGGCTGAAGCAAAGTAAAAAGTGTGCTACTCTAGAGACAAACACAAGATTAAGGAGCGACGAAGGCTCACTTCTTGTAGATCCCAAACCTTTTCAAGCTATTGTTGGAAGTCCTCTACATTTGACTATTACAAGACTAGATATTTAACATTCTCTGTTAGGATATGTCAACAGATTCATGCAATCACTTAAAAAGCCTCACCTAGCGTAGTGCCTTGAGTCCCCCCAGGCCCCCGAGGTGCCATACTTCGAGGACATCATCAGGTTCAATAATCATCTCGGGGGGTGGGGGGGTCCTCGAGGCATGGCGCTTCGGGGGCCTAGGGGTCCTCGAGGTATGGCGCCTCGGGGGCCTAGGGGTCCTCGAGGCGCCATACCTCGAGGACCCCTAGGCCCCCGAAGCGCCATGCCTCGGGGACCCCCCCACCCCCCGAGATGATTATTGAACCTGATGATGTCCTCGAAGTATGGCACCTCGGGGGCCTGGGGGGACTCAAGGCACTACGCTAGGTGAGGCTTTTTAAGTGATTGCATGAATCTGTTGACATATCCTAACAGAGAATGTTAAATATCTAGTCTTGTAATAGTCAAATGTAGAGGACTTCCAACAATAGCTTGAAAAGGTTTGGGATCTACAAGAAGTGAGCCTTCGTCGCTCCTTAATCTTGTGTTTGTCTCTAGAGTAGCACACTTTTTACTTTGCTTCAGCCCAAACTTTTTGAGAAGTTTTTTGGCATATTCTTCTTGAGTGAAAAAAATGCCTTCACTTGTGCGACTTGACAAAAGTGCAAGTATGGCCATTGGAATTTGTTCTCTAGAAAAAAGGAAATATTTTACAAACACTGATTTCATTGGGAGGCATCTCCGAGGTGTGGGAAGTTTGAGTTAGTTTCACTTTAGGCATCTACAACCTTTTTACCTGACTTTTAGTAAATGGCGTGTTCCGTCTTTATGTTGTTGTGGTGGTGGTGAATTTGGTTGCACCAGAATAAGACCACGAAATTTAGTATTGATCAATTCGTTCTAATAGAGAGAGGGAGAAAGAGGAAGAGGTTCTATAGAGGGAATATCAACCGAAGTCTATCTGCTCTGCAATTATGCTTTTATCTGTAGAAAAGGTTTTTTTGGGCACTCTTCTTTTGTTTCATTTTGTTTAGCAAAGAACTCTCGACAAACTTTCTTGTCTTGAGAATTTTTTCATTCTAAAATAGAAGTAAAAATTGATTGTTTATTTGTTGACTCCTCATATAAGAGCATTTAAATCCTTTTATATATCACTGTGGGTTGTTTTGAAACTGGTACTTTTAAGATGACTTTGTGTCTCTTCTGAACTTTATATTGCTGGTTTGCTATGCAGTTACTATCTTTGATAGTGCTTGGTCATCCATGAACTTTAAGATGACGTGTCGATTTTTGAGGATTAGGCATCATGCCGGGTTAGATGGAAACAATAAGCTGAGAGGTGTAATGTTGAAAACATACAATAAGTCGGTGGAAATTGAGCCATCCTTTTTGTTTTGGGTGAACCTTCAAAGATGCTGAGAGGTGTAAGGTTGAAAACATACAATAAGTTGGTGGGAGTTGAGCCATCCTTTTTGTTTTGGGTGAACCTTCAAAGATAAACTATCATTTTTGGTTATCCTACATTTTTTGCTTATACTCTCATTTCCTCAGTATTTTCACAGTTTCTTCTTCACTCTCGTATTTTTCAAAAGCAGCTTATGAAAATGCTTATTTTAGCCAAGGGTCTTCGGAAACTGCCTCGCACAAGGAGGCTGTTAATCATCCTCTGGTCTCATTGCCACAGTTCATCTACTAAACTCAAGGATAGTATGATCCTATAAAACAGATCATGTTCAAGTAAGGTCGCTATCGTTTGAGTTTTAACTGATTACACCTACTCACAGGATCAAGATAATATATTCAACTTGATACTCTGCATACTATTCTCTACATTGTCAAAACATCTAGAGTTCCCCTCCTTCCAAATTGCCCACCATACAGGCATGAACAATTCTCCATCTACTTCTGTCTTTTGCCGGTAGACCTCCATGAAATGCCTTTGAGATTTAAGAATATTCTCCAATGTTGTCTTGTGTTCTTGAAATGTAGGAATAGATGATTAACAGTCTGCCTTTTCACTGCAAAAGAAACATCTGGAACATAATGGGATCCCTCTCCTCATCTTGCCTGTGTAAGGACTGCTCCCTTAGCTAGTAGCCACACAGAAAGCAAGCTACTTTTTGTGGTATTTTTGTTTTCCAAATGAGCTTCCTAGGCCAGTTGGGGTGGTTCATCATTCTGTAAGTTGCATTAACCTTGAAAGAGTCGTTGCCCAACCACCATCATACATCCTCCTGTCTGAAACCCAGCCACCATAAGAAGTAATGTGAAGCATTCTAGTTATGAATCAGAATTTTGATAATTCTGTAAGCATGTATGATCTAGATTGATTAGAGATAATGTATTCTACTTGCTTTGATCCCAAGGTTCATTGTGGTTCAATTTATATTTTGGGCTAATTTGAAGTCTTTTTGAAGGTAAAGTTTTACTTTTGGAGAAATAACATATGTTGTAAAATAGCAAACCATACTTTCTTGTTGTAGTCTTTTGTAGTCTTGAGGAATTTCTTTTCACTAGCATATAAAATTGGGATTGGGAGAAAGTAACTTTCTTGTTGGTTATTCGGAGTTGTTTCTGGTACAACAATAAGAACTCGGTGAACAAATAATTGTATGAAGTGGTAGTATCCTTCCCAACTATGATGGATTATCAAAGTTTGGTGTTATTGGAGCAGGTAATGGAGCCAGGTGCAAGGGGGTCTTATTTGAAGGATTAAGAGAAGACAGAAATGTACAAGAAGCATAAGGAAAACCCAGAGTTGTATACAGTTGAGTGCTTAGCAAAAGATTACAGGATCATGAGGCAGAGGGTTCATGCAATTCTATGGCTGAAGGAACTTGAGGAGGAGGAGGAAAAGAAGAAGCTTGGGCGTTCATTGGATGACTCGGTTGAGCTCTTGCTTGATGCATGCCCAGAGTAAGTGCATTAGATTCTGAAGTCATTTCCTTTAAAATCCTCCGAGATTATGTAACAACTTATAACTTCGTCCAAGTTTGATGTTCTTATTATTATTTTTTGAAAATGGCACTTTGTTAATGTTTATTACCAAAAGGGTACCGCAAAAGTATATAAGTTGAAAACATGAAACAGTCACGGCTTTCCACAAAATCCAAAAGAAATGCTGGATTTTCCATTGTATATTGCTCATATATCATTAGGACTATAAGTTTTGTATACCCTTATACTTTAGAAAAGAAGTATGTGATTTTTCCTTTTCCAAAACATTTATTTTTTCTGTCCTCCAAATAGTCCCCACATGATGCAAGTTGGGATAGTCTTTCAAGTTGACTTTAGTCTTCTTATTTTTCTGGTGAGTCTTAACATAGAAAGCATTTGTTGTTGCAGAGATAGAAGCCCCTCTCTCTGATACATCTTGAGTTAAGTATGCTTCTTTTTCAGTCTATCCAAAGCTGGACCTTTTTCGGGTGCCTTCATTCTTTAAAACATTTTCCATGGGTATTCAGCCTCCCATTGTCCTGTTTGTCTATTGCAGTAGATTGTAATCGCTGAATACACCACTGCTGCTGGCCATCCACACTTGTGCATAAAACAATCTGAAATAGGTGCATATTTATTCCAGAACTATATTGTATAAAACAAGGAACACTTATTTCAGAATCCCTGGCCATCTATCTAACCAAAAGGTATCACATTTATCATCTCATATCGAATGATGGAATATGAGGAAAAGAAACGTTTCACTTGAGATTAATATGAAATGTAATTAACAATTCTTACGTTAGCGTCATCCAAAATCTGCCTGATTAGATCTTTCCATTTAAATTTTATCCGGTGGATCTCGAAGTACAGTATCATAATACTAATCAAGATGAAAAAAGAAGGTTTAATGTCAGAATGTATTAGTTCAGAATCTAGTCGACCCTGAATAAATGAAGGTTTAATTTTAGTGATAAATGCTTGTAACAGTCAATTTAAAAGCCAAAAATTCTGATTCAGGAGTTTCTCCCTCTAAAAGTGTCATATAATGAGCTAAAGTGTCACACTTTCAATGTGTATTGATCTTCATAGATGGGTGAAAATACTATATATATATATATATATATATATATCGCCAAATAATATCGTTATCAATACTATATCAATGTGCACTGATTGTAATGACATTATATCCCTATATTGTTTTCTTGTTGGTCCAGGCATATGTTCAACAGTTGGAGAGCAGCAGGATGAAGCTGACACAACTAGAACAGGAGCTTCAACGAGCTCGGCAACAGGTTTGTTCAGTAAATCCTGTGTCCTTATCTGTTTCTTTCTTTGATCACCTAAATATCTAGCACCTCTTTAGAAATTAGCTCACAATCTCTCCGATCAGTTTTTTAAGACAATGTTTTTCTTTCCCCAAAGGAAATATTTATTTCAGGTTCAGGAAACCAATCACAGTCGATGAGTGGAAATGGTATGCTCGTCTTCTGCATTCAGACTTTTATCATTACAAGTTTTTCACTTCTTTGATATTAGATAATCTAGTACGACTGATTTTTTCAAAAATATGAACAAAACATTATGGCTGCGTAACAAGATGTTATCGCCAAGTACAAGTAGATTATTGGTGGAATTGGTGAACCTTTTTAATGATTGTATATATTCACTTTCTGCTCTATATCCTTTCTGATGTGTTCTTACTTACTTTTTTTTTTTCGTTGTTTGATTCCATTGTTTTGTTTTACCACTTGATGTTGTAATTGAAATTTAATCTATCGATAAAATTACTATTTCTCCTATAGACTTTCAGATTCATTAGTGGTCTTCATTTATCGTAATTGTCGAAGCTATATTTGCCCATGTGTTTCATCAGGCCAAGGAAGTTATTGACTGAAGGCATTGGACATGTACACATTTCATTAAAAAAGAAAGGGAAGTTTAACTTTGATAAAAAATGGAGAAGAATCTTACCAGAATAGGGCAAGAAGTTTAGTTTGGAGGTTATTGCATTCTTTTTCTTTTACCTTTTCTGGTTAACTCAAATAATGCATTCATTAATACTTACCAAGATGGTGCAGGAAGTATGTACATCGGATGTCTGCTTTAAACATTCATCCCATCAAGATAATCCATTTGTCTGTTCAAAATGAATGCTCTTCTTGCACCAGAAGTATAAGAAAAACAATAACTTTAGAAAAGGCACAGAAGTGTAGTTCTTCAATATGCACTCCAGCTCGACTGTATTAACTCATCTGCTCCTGGGAACGAGTATGAGATGCTAACCAAGGAGCATTATAAGGCTCCATAGCTTTGACGTGAAACTAGATCCACTAAGAGGCGATTTATTTCATCTCTATGCCTATTGCTTAGGCTGCACCACCCTGTACCAATTTCCCTCCTTGGTTGTATGTAATCACGGAGGAGAAGCTTAAACCATGAAAGAAGCTTTGCTTTTAGATTAGTCATCAATAATTGTTGTTCTTGGGGTAGTGAATCATCAGCTTTTTGGTGGTCTTTATTCCTTTATATAACATGGAATGCCCTTGAATTCGGAATAATTGATTTTGCAAAGCTTGAATATAAAATTTCATCAAAGTAATGCAACTTCTGGTCCTTCTAGGAGCTTTGGCATTTGATGTAGAATATGCCTGATGGTTGGAAAAGCAGAACCGACGAATTAATGAGTTAAGGGGAGCTGTTAATTCTCATGCTGGTGATGCTGAACTTCGCATAATAGTCGATGGAATCTTGGCAAACTATGATGACATATTCAGGATAAAGGGGGATGCGGCAAAGGCATATACTCTTAGCCAACTGATGGCATATTCTCATGTCTACTAGAATGGCCAACTGCTGCTGCATGCTGGCTGAGAACATTTCAAGTTTTACCACTCCTTATAGTGGCTCTATGACAGTGAATTCAATTTTTTTAGTCATTTGAAAGTTTCAGAGAGCCTATAAGGTGCTTATTCCCTTGTTAATTTAAGAGTAGTACATACTCCTGCTGTGAAATATTTGATGGATTCTGACATCCGTAGATCTGGGATTTGGCGTTAATAGTTGCATTTAAGATCTATCTTGGGGATTCTCTTTTCCAAGCCTTAGGTTTGTTTATTTGTTTCGAAGACGGAGAGGGAGAAGGAGGGGGGTTTTATGGATCTCCTACTCATTGCTTTAAGGCTGACTCCTATTTAGTGATGATAATTTACATAAATTTGCTTTGGGAATCAGTAGCAAATCCATCCATGAATTCACGGGTTCTGTAGAACCCATGCTTCAGGGTCGGTACCACACATATGGGTGCGCGTGTGTGAGAATCTCACATTTCAAAACTCACTTTCTAATACACTGCTTTGAAAGACCCTTGGCGACATTTGTAAATGAGAAACCTCTTTGTTGGAAAGCTGAGCTGCTGGATAAATATATTTATATAATGGTATTTGTAACATTGTTTCATATTTAACTAAAATAGTGTGTGATTAATGAATTGTTGTTGTATTTTAGCATATCTAATGGTTCCAGTTAGGTTAATGGAAATAAACACTCACTTATAATACCTCTAATTTTTGCATTGTTATTTAGCTATTAATTTTTTTCATTGTATCGTTTGAGATCTCTTAAAATTTTATTAGTGCCACATAAATTAAAATAACGGAAATATTATATATCATTTAAAAATTACATAAAAGTACTATAATTAACAACTTAAAATATGTAAAAAATTATATTAAAATATGCTGCTATATGAAATGAAACTTGATTCTAATTTGGTATTTTTTTCAAATAAGCTTTTTCCCAATGTTTACAGTAGGATATTGCAACGTTCACAACACTATGTTTAAGGCGTCTCTACAACATTCAAATTCAAACATACCTTTGTTGATACACCATAGCTTCGTTGTCTTCTTCCCAGCGACCCCGACACCAGTACAAGCTCCAGCTATGTTCATCAATTCGTTCGAATTTGTTGATAATTTCTGGTATATCCTTTGTCTTTGAAAAGTAATTCAAATTTCGAATTGGGAATTTGACCTATTCCTATCCGATTATTCCCCCCAATTTATTCTATATAAACCTCTTTCAACTTGTATTAGAGATAGAATCTTGATCAATTGTTGTCTCTGTCAAATCTTCTACTTCTCATGTTCGTTATTGCATCTGTTTTCTAGTTGCTTGGTCATTTTTGCCTATGTTTTTACTTCTTGTTCATCTTTTCTAGCTTTCATTGTTGCTTTTATAATATAGCTGATCGTTCACTCTATGTTCTTGTTAGCTTATTTTATGTTTCGATAGTTTATGTTTCTTTGAAATATTCTGTATGTTGCTGATTTAATTATGCTAAGCTTGGGCTGTTTAATTTCTATATTTCTTTCTTCTTCCATTTTATTGGGAATTCATACATTAATTGTAGTTGAAGCATGATATAGTTACTTTGTCCTGATTAGATTTTGAATCTGTTAGTTCCTCAAATTTTGTTAAGTAATAGAGAATCAATGGATCCATTCTAGACTCCATTACATTTCCTTGGTATTTTGAGAATGACGTAATTTGGTTCATAAAAAGTTAATCAAGTCTAGATATGAAAAATAATCTTATATTTACACATTAGTTTTCTCTTGAAACCCTTGATTTTATGTTCCATGTTTCCCTTGTTCATATTGCAACTAGAATTAACTCTTGATTGTTAGTATGATTAAAGCACAATTTTAAAGTTTAGATTTATATTTTGCCTTCCATTGCAATTCAATTCAGTCCTTGTCTCGGGTTGAATTCTTACTGCTAATACAAGGAAATTTAGCCTTAATTATTTACTTTGAGTCACGGTGTGATAACTTTAAGTTAGATTAGAAAACAAAAGCCTTACTGAATACTTACAAGTTACACCTGTAATGAGTATGTACATACCTTTCCCAAATTTATGTGACCTACATAGACACTATTGTTGTGTACAATTGGTACATGTGAATGAATCATGCCTGCAGTTCTCAAGTATTGTAGTGGCAATACTGTTATGACATTGAGTTTAGATGATAGAATATTCATGTGTTCGTCATCTCGGAGAGTTAAATAACAAGACCATCGGCTCATGTAAAGCGTTACAAAACACGGTTTTCACATTACCTAGGTACACTAGTAAGGGTTATTAAGAACAAACACCTTACTGACTAGGCTTTTCTGACTAAGCTACATTATGTGTGTTGTTTATATACGTGGGTAGAACATCTTGAAACTGTTCTTCCTGCTTGATAAGCAGCATCTGTTATCAAACATCTCAAGAAAAAAAGAAAAAGCACAACTTTAATCTAATACTAAAACATTGTTTTGATCGATTAACCTAATTCCTAGATATTGGATAAGAAGAAGAAATAGAAAACATTCCTGATTAAAGAAGACCATTAACTAATAAATCCAGACTTTCCTGAATCTTACTGTGTAGCTTTTATCCTTGAAACTAATATGTATTAAAAGTTAATGAAAGTGATATTAATTGATCTCTGTTGGCGCAGTTCCTAAATCAACAACTGTGTGCCGTAGCTTCTGATGTAAGTGAAAGACCGAAAGATCAAAAGGTATTACATTTATCATCACATATCGAATGATGGAAATATGAGGAAAAGAAACGTTTCTATGATATTGAGCTCTTTTTGTGGAGACACTCCGTAGGGGTAGGGGATGTATGAGGGGTAGGAGGTGTAGGGGGGAAGCGGGTAGGAGGAGTGAGGATAGGAAAGGGATGGGTAAGACGGGGGTTGGTGGGGTA
>NW_006239168.1:750366-796737 GCF_000226075.1 Solanum tuberosum
GAAGGGGGATAGGAGGGTGTGGGGTAGGAGGGGAGGTGGTGAGGGTAGGAAGGGGAAAGGGGGGATAGGAGATGGGTAAGAGGGGGGTTGGTTAGGGTAGGAGGGTGGGTCATGGATTTGACGCCTGGAGCACCCAAAATTGTTTTCCTAAAGAAATTTATGAGGACCTTCGTAATGACTTGGGGAACATTCACGTGTACTCAAATTATTTTTGAACCCCTATTTCCGCAATTACAAACCCATTTTTAAGAATGCCCCTTTCTGATTTTTCGTGTCTATTCGCCCATGGATCTGGCGCCCGGAGCACCCAAACCTTTTTTCTCAAAAAAATTTATAAGGACCTCTGTAATGAGTTGGGGAACCTTTACGTAGTCACACCATTTTTTAACGCACATTTGCACATTTAGAAGCCCTTTTTTAAGAATAGCCAAATTCCCAGATTTTTCATGTGTATTAAATGCCCATGGAACAAGCTCAGGGAGCACCCAAATTTTTTTCTCAAAATACTTTATGAAAACCTCCATAATGAGTTGGGAACCTTCACGTATACTCACACTATTTTTAACACTAATTTTCGCATTTACAAGTCCTTTATTAAGAATCACCCAAATTCTCCAATTTTTCGTATTTAGTAGCGATGGATTTAGCGCCTAGAGTACCCAAAAAAACTCTATTTTAAGAATCGCCCAAATTTCCTGATTTTTCGTGTGTTAGCCCATGGATCTGGCGCCCGGAGCATCCAAAATTTTGTTCTCAAAAAATATTATGAGGACCTCCGTAATGAGTTGGAGAACCTTCATGTATACTCACACCATTTTTAACACTTATTCCGTATTTACAAGCCCTTTATAAAATCACCCAAATTCTCCAATTTTTTGTGTGTTAGCACACATGAATCTGGCACCCGGAACACCTAAATTCTTTTTCTCAAGAAACTTTATGAAGACCTCTGTAATGAGCTAGGGAACCTTCACGTATAATTACACCATTTTTAACGGTCATTTCTGCATTTACAATGCCCACAGAGATGCGCCCGGAGCACCCAAAATTGTTTTCCCAAAAAACTTTATAAAGACCTCTGTAATGAGTTGGGGAACCTTCACGTATAATTACACCATTTTTAACGGTCATTTCTGCATTTACAATGCCCACAGAGATGCGCCCGGAGCACCCAAAATTGTTTTCCCAAAAAACTTTATAAAGACCTCTGTAATGAGTTGGGGAACCTTCACGTATACTCACACTATTTTTTAACTCTCATTTCTTTATTTACAAGCTTTTTTAAAAAAATCACCCAAATTCTTCGATTTTTCATGTGTATTGACCCATGGATGTGGCGCTCGAAGCATCCACAATATTTTTTTTCTCAAAACACTTTATGAGGACCTCCCCAATGAGTTAGGAAACATTTACGTATACTCTCATCATTTTTTAACACCATTTCCATATTTGTAAAGCCATTTTAGAAGAATCGCCAAAATTTTCAGATTTTGCATGTGTATTAGCCCATGAATTTGGCGCATGGAGCACCCAAAAAAAATTTATCAAGAAAACTTTATGAGGATCTCTATAATGAGTTGGGGAACCTTCACATATACTCAAACCATTTTTAATGTCCATTTCCACATTTACAATCCCTTTTTTTAACAATCACCCAAATTTTGCATTTTTTCATGTAATGCCTATTGATCCGGTGTCTGAAGCATCCAAAAAAATTATCAAAAAAACTTTATGACGACCTCTATAATTAATTGAGAATTTTCACACCCATTTTCGCATTTACATCCCTCTTTTAAGAAATCACCCAAATTTTTTGATTTTTTGTGTGTATTAGCCCATTGATCTGGCGCCCGGAGCATCCATAAAAAATTCTCAAAAATTTTTATGAAAACCTCCATAATGAGTTGGGAACTTTCGCGTATACTCACACCACTTTAATGCTTATTTCCGCATTTACAAGCATATTTTTAAGAATTGCCCAAATTTTCCATATTTTTTGTTTGTAATTAGCTCATGGATCTAGCGCCTAGAATGCCCAAAACTTTTTTCTTAAAAAACTTTATGAATACTCCCGTAATGAGTTGGGGAACCTTCACATACTCACACCATTTTTAACTCTCATTTTCATATTTACAAGCCTTTTTTTAAGGATCACCCAAATTCCTAATTATTCATTTGTATTAGACCATGGATCTGGCGCTCGGAGAACCCTAAAAAAAATTCTCATAAAACTTTATGCAAACCTCTGTAATGAGTTGGGCAATCTTCAAGTACACTCACACTATTTTTTTAACGTCAATTTTCGCATTTACAAGTCGTTTTATAATAATCGCCCAAATTCAACTATATTTCGTGTGTTAAGCCCATCGTTTGGCGATCGAACACCCAATATTTTTTTTTCTTAAACAACTTTATGCAGATCTCCGTAATGAGTTGTGGAACATTCACATATACTCACATCATTTTTGTAACGCTCATTTTGGTATATTTATAGGCCTTTTTTTTAAGAATCTACCAAATCCCGGATTTTTTGTGTATTTTAAGCCCATTAATCTGGAGTCCGGAGCACCCAAATAAATTTTCTCAAAAAACTTTATGAAGACCTCCGTAATGATTTGGGGAACCTTCACGATTAGCCCACAGATCGTGCGCCCGGAGTTTCCAATTTTTTTCTCAAAAAACTTTATGAGGATCTCCGTAATTAGTTGGGAACCTTCACATATACTCACACCATTTTTTAACGCTCATTTCCGCATTTACTAGCTCTTTTTTAAAAATCGCCCAAATTCCCAATTTTTCGTGTTTGTAATTACTGTCCCTTTTTTTAAGAATTTCCCAAATTCCCATATTTTTTGTTTGTATTAGCCCATGGATCTAGCGCTCGGAGCACCCTAAAATAAATTCTCAAAAAACTTTATGAATACCTCTGTAATGAATTGGGGAATCTTCAAGTATACTCACACTATTTTTTAACGTCAATTTTCGCATTTACAAGTCGTTTTATAAGAATCGCCCAAATTCCCCTATATTTCGTGTGTTAAGCCCATCGTTTGGCGATCGAGCACCCAATATATTTTTCTTAAACAATTTTATGCGGATCTCCGTAATGAGTTCTGGACCTTCACATATACTCACACCATTTTTTTAACGTTCATTTTGGTATTTACAAGCCTTTTTTTAAGAATCTACCAAATCCCCGATTTTTTGTGTATTTTAGCCCATTAATTTGGAGTCCAGAGCACCAAAATAAATTTTCTCAAAAAACTTTATGAGGACCTCCGTAATGATTTGGGGAACCTTCATGTATACTCACACCATTTTTTGGCGCCCATTTCCTCCTTTACAAGCCTGTTTATAAGAATCGTCCAAATTCCCTGATTTTCATGTGTATTATCCCACGGATCGTGCACCCAGAGCACCCAATTTTTTTCTCAAAAAACTTTATGAGGACCTCCGTAATTAATTGGGGAACCTTCACATATACTCACACCATTTTTTAACGCTCATTTCCGCATTTACAAGGTCTTTTTTAAGAATCGCCCAAATTCTCCGATTTTTCATGTGTATAATGCCTATGGATCTGGCGCCCGAAACACCCAAAAATATTTTTCTCAAAAACCCTTATGAGGACCTCCGTAATGAATTTAAAAACCTTCATATATACTCACATCATTTTTAATGCTTATTTTCGTATTTACAAGCTTTTTTATAAAAATTATCAAAATTTTCTGATTATTTGCGTGTGCACATTGCTCTGGCTCCCGTAGAACCCAAAACTTTTTTTCTCAACAAATATTATGAGGACCTCCGTAATGAGTTGGGGAACCTTCATGTATACTCACACCATTTTTTTAAAGAACATTTCCGCATTTACATGCTCTTTTTTAAGGATCGCCTAAATTTTCCAATTTTTTGTGTGTATTAGCCAGTGGATCTAGCGGCGGAGAACCTGAAACTGTTTTATCAAAAAAGTTGATGAGGACCTCCGTAATGAGTTGAAGAACCTTCACAAATACTCACACCATTTTTTTAACTCCCATTTCCGCATTTACAAACCTTTTTTTAAGAATTTCCTAAATTTCGTGATTTTTCGTGTGTATTAATTAGCCCATGGATCTGGCGCTCGGAGAAGCCAAAAACAATTTCTTAAAAACTTTATGAGGACCTCTGTAATGAGTTGGGAAACCTTCACATATACTCACACCATTTTTTAACTCCCATTTCTGTATTTACAAGACCTCTTTTAAGAATCGACCGATTTCCCCAATTTTTCGTGTGTTAGGCCATGATTCTGACGCCCGGTGCACCATAATTTTTTTTCTCAAAAGACATTATGAGGACCTCCATATTGAGTTGGGAACCTTCACGTATACTCGCACAATTTTCAACGCATTTTCTACATTTACAAGCCCTTTTTTAAGAATCTCTCAAATTCTCCAATTTTTCGTGTGTATATTAGCCCATGGATGGAGTGCCCGGGGAAGCAAAAAAAAAATTCAAAAAAAATTATGACGACCTTCGTAATTAGTTGGGGAACCTTCACATATACTCACACTATTTTTTAACTCCCATTTCCACATTTACAAGCCTTTTTTTAAGAATCTCCCAAATTCTCCGATTATTCGAGTGTATGACAACACAAAAAAAAATTCTCAAAAAACTTTATGAGGACCTCCATAATGAGTTGGGAACTTTCACGTATACTCTCACTATTGTTTTTAATGCTCATTTCCTCATGTACAAGCCATTTTTTATGAATCGCCGAAATTTCTCAATTTTTCGTGTGTATTAGCCCTTGGATCTGGCGCCTGAAGCACCCTAAAAAAATTTCTTAAAAACTTTATGACGACCTCCGTAATTAGTTGGGGAACTTTCACGTATAGTCACACCATTTTTTAACGCCCATTTCCGCATTTACAAGCCCTTTTTTAAAAAATCGTCCAAATTCGTCAATTTTTCATGTGTATTAGCCAATGGATTTGGCGCCCGAAGCAACCAAATTTTTTTTCTCAACAAACTTGATGAGGACCACCTTAATGAGTCGGGGAACCTTCACGTATACTCATACCATTTTTTAACCCTCATTTCCGCATATACGAGCCCTTTTTAAGAATCTCTCAAATTTCCTAATTTTTTGTGTGTATTAGCCCCCATAGATCTGGCACCCGGATCACCCAAAAAAGTTTTCTCAAAAAACTTTATGAGGACCTCCGTAATGAGTTTAGGAACCTTCATGTATATGCACACAAATTTTTAACGCTCATTTCCGCATTTACAAACCCTTTTTTAATAATCGCTCAAATTCCCCATTTTTTCGTGTGTATTAGCTCATGGATTTGGCGCCTGAGCACTCAAATTTTCTTCTCAAAAGCTTTATCAGGACAACTATAATTAGTTGGGGAACATGCACGTATACGCACACCATTTATAACAAGCATTTCTGCATTTACTATCCCCTTTCTAAAAATGCGTAAATGGGCGTTAAAAAAGAGGCAGGGCCTCAGAGGTGGGGCCGGCGGGGGTTCGAAAACGTGGTCGTGGGGCCTCGGAGGCAGGGGCTTCTAGGGCGGGAATTGGAGGGCAGGATCGGACTCGTTTTCACCTCGAGGTAGGGCCTCCAAGAAGGGGCTTCTAAGGGCCACGGAGCCAGAGCTGGCAGGGTGGGGCCTCATAGGCGGGGGCCTTTAGGGCGAGACTTCAGGGGAAAGGGCTTTGAGGGCGGGGTTCGACGGCGGGGACTCGAGGGTGGGGCTTTCGATGGAAGCGCCTTCAGGGTTGGGCCTCGAAAGTGGGGCCTACCTTAAAGGCCTCGGAGGCTTGGCCGACCATGAGAGCCTCAGAGGCGTGGTCGGCCTCAGGGCCTCAATGTCCTCGGAGGTGGGGCCGGCCTCGAGGTCCTTAGAGGCAGGGACAGCCTCGAGGGCCTTGGGGTCCTCTTAGGTGGGACCGGCCTCGAAGGAGGGACAGCCCTTGAGGGCGGCTTCGAAGGCGGGGACGGTTTCATGGGGTGGCCTTGAAGGCGTGTTGAACTCAGAATATATAGAATATTCAACTAGCCAGAAATAGGCAACTCAACTCTTTAAGACATTTAACAAAATAAAATAATACAAACTTCTCAAACTCTACTGTCTATCTATGAAGTCTCTAAATGACGAAGATGGAAGTCGGGCAAGACCCAAGACATCCTAACAAAACTGAAAAGTAAATGGAATCCTCCGGAAGCAAGGAGGCTCACCATAGCTAACTTGAATTGCAAGTGGTATCAACAAAGCTTCTGTAGATGACCCTAAATACATGTATCTGCATCATAACAGATACAGGCCAAATGGCGTCAGTACATGAAATGTACGAGTATGTAAGGGTAATTCTAAAGCATAAGCATAAGCTTGAACTGATAGAAAAGAAACATACTTACCTCCTCTCAAACTCACTCAACTCAACTCAAACTCCCTTCAAGAATAAGATATTCAAATCAGTGAAACATAGTTCAACTCAACTCAATGAAATAGGGTTCAACTCAACAATAAGGTACTTAACTCAGAGGTAAGATACTCGGCTCAAGATACTCAACTCACAGATACTCAACTCAAGATACTCAAGAATAAAGCAATAATAAAAGATGCAATATATGAAAAGCTTTTAAAACAGTGGATAATAACTCAATTGTATGTAAAGATATAATTATAACTCAATTGTATGTAAAAATACAATAATAACTAAATTTATGTGAAAATACAATAATAACTCTTATTTGGGAGATTCGCTAACCGACAACCATCACTGTGACGACCCGAGTCTACATCCTAGACGTGGCCGGCACTCAAGAACCATTGCTGGTTCCCAAGAGAACCATCATCCTAGCTGACTACAAGCAGAAGACTAACTTAAGCATGCAAAAACTTAAAACTGAATAAAATTCAATAAACTCAACTTTTCAAAGCTTTAACTCAAATGAACAACTTAGAATAAAAATAATATATTAAACTCGCCATAAATAGACAACTTAAGTTTTTAAAACATTTAATAAAATAAATGAATAATACAGACTTCTCAATTATACTGACTATCTATGAAGCCTCTAACAGATAAAGATGAAAGTCGGGACAAGACTCACGACACCCTGATTAAACGAAAAAGTAAATGAAATCCTCCGAAAATAAGGAGGCTCACCATAGCTAACTCGAACTCCCGGATGTATCAACGAATCTCCTATTGGTGATCCCGAATACCTATGTCTGCATCATGAAAAGATGCAGGCCAAATGGCTCAGTACATGGAATATACGAGCATGTAAGGGGAATTCTAAAGCATAACATAAGTTTGAAAGAATCTGAAAAACTTACTTGGCTCAACTCAACATAACTGAACTCATTTCAATATAAAGCAGTTTAAAACAGGTGCAATATAAAGAAAAAGGAAAACTATTTAAAACATGATGTTAACTCATAATCATAATATCATAAAAGGCATACCATGCTCCCTCTCAAAGTCTATTTGTGCAATGCATGAATGAAGTCTCATACCCCCATTCATACTAAGCAAAACTCCTTGAGGAACTATGCAAATACTGTTGTGGGTGTTTCTCTAACCGACAACCATCACATAAGAGCAATTGTGATGATACAGCGATCTTCCGCACGCTGCCAACGCATCTTATACCCGGACAAAGGTATAGGACCTGAAATTACTAAGTGGATCTACTAGTCTATGCGAAAAGGATTCATCTAAAAAGTATGACCCTTTTCTACCCATGATGGCTACATGGTTTAAGGGGGTTGATAGTTCTATGAACTCTTCCCCATCAGTGCTCAATACTACTCTCAAAAATATTACATTATATTAGCTCTTTATGTTTAAAAACGTACTTCTTCTGTGATTTGAGATTAGTGCTCAAAAACTTAGCTCAAAGGCTATCTTGGAAATCAAAGTTTCCCATCTTGTTTCATTTAGAAAGCGATTAGTCATTTCTGAAAACTAGCCCGAAGGCTCTTTGGAAATCTCACTTTCCGTTCTTATTTAAATGTGAAAACATTTTTAAATCTCTTTGGAAATACTTAGTCCCCATATACTTTTTTGAAGAAAAGAACTTCAACTTTACTCTTTACTGAACGTAAAACTTAAGTCTTAAAACAAAGTTAAAACGTTTGTAAAAGACTTCTTAAAATATGGTTCATGCCGAATTATGGACATGAACGACTTAATGCAAGGTTTTCAGTTAACCATAGATAGAACTCAAATACTTGGAACTCAAGAACTTCAATGATACTACTCATTTCAAGAATGCTCAACTCAGAGTTCATGCGGAATTATGGGCATGAACTACTCAACTCAATGACTCAAAGATACTTCTCATCTCAAGATTATTGGACTTATAATATTCATGCGGAATTATGCGCATGAAATATTCAACTCAAGGACTCAAAGATACTTCTCAAAAGGGATTAAGAACTCAACACTTAAAGGCTTAGAACTTGAAGATACCACTTTTCTAAAAGATGCTCAACTTACGAAGTTCATGCGAAATTATGGGCATGAAACAACTCGACTCGATGGTCTACATAACTATATGGAATTCATGTATACGACTCTTCTTATTCTCTTACTTACTTCTCAAAACTTAGTTAAAATCGATAGTTGATCTCAAATGATTCACAATTGAACTCAAAGGCTTTCTTAAACTCTACTCTTAACTCTCTCTTGAATGTAAATTATGAATTCAAGAGTTATGGTTCATGATAAGAAAGATCTCATGATGACAAGGTAGACTCATGAATACAGTATTCTCACTCTCATACTCACTTGCTCGAGTCTTGAAACAAGTTATTAGAATTTGTAGAAGACTCCTCAAAAAAGACTTAAAGGACTTTCTTAGAATGTTCGAAAGAATTCTTAAAAACTTAACTCTTAACTTGTCACGACCCGATTTCTCAAGTCATAATGGCACCTACTATAACCCACCAGCAAGTAAGCCAACCCGTAACCCGGAACAACAAGTAATGGGTCTGAGGGTCGAAACTAAACAAGAGTAGGTAAATAACAATATAAACAGGCGGAAGCAAACCAAAAACATATATACAAATAAAGATCCCTCCCAGAACATGGAAGTCACTAGTACAGAGCTACTAACAAAATGAGTACAAGTCCCAAAAGTGGACAACAGAGACTGGACTGTCTCGAAAGGTAAAAGACAAGTCTATATATACAGATGGAGACTGAAATAGTACAAAACTTCGTGTGCTCACTCCCGTCTCCGGATCAGTCTGCTCCAAGCTCGATCAACGCTGGCTACTAGTGCCCGGACCTGCATCACGAAATAGATGCAGAGCGTAGCATGAGTACCAAAACAACCGGTACCCAGTAGGCATCATAGGTCGACTGAACTTGAAAAGTAAAGGCAATATGAAAAGAAGGAATAACATAAACCGAAGTCAAGAACTAAAATCTAACTAACAATGGAATGCACACGAGTGTAGAAAGAACTAACTAAAGTAATCTATAAGCTAACTACACCTAACTGGGTCCCCATAAGCCCAGAAGGTACACTCGTGCGCAAGTTAAATAAAAACCCGAACGGACCCCCATAAGCCTGACGAGTACACAGAATAACTATAACTAAAGAGAATTGCATATGAGAATCCAAGAATGGAGAACACGAACCAGAATCTCAACCCCCAATTTGTAAAATCTGATAGTACGGAGGCCGGACCTCAAACCAGATGCTCACCAGAAGTACCCAAGTAACCAATCACAAGTATCAAGTTTCTGAGGCCGGAACTCTAACCGGATGCTCTAAGGCAAGCCCTAGTCAAACCTAAACTAAGGCCCAACATGCTTCAAATAAATAGTAATTAAGCATGCAAGCACTCCACATAGCGAGGAGGGTCCATTAATAACACAAAGCATGCTCACATTTACCCGATAATTCTCGAAATAGGCCGAAAACATGATTTCTAAACACCTATGCATGATTCAATAACTACCCAACCCAAATCCCAACTAATCAACATGCATTCACATTTTCGAGTTCAATCTAAGAGAAGAAAACCGTAGCCTACCTGTAGGCCAATCACACGCGCTCCAAAATCACTTCTCCGGAGCTTTCCCTTTCCGAACGTCCTCAAAACGATGCCCCGCTATCAAAAATAGAATCACAACATTATTACAGTCGTTTAGACACCAAAATCACAGCAAACGGAGACGGGTCAATTTTAGAGTCAAAATGGGAATTGTGGGACCCGCGCTGGAAATTCCAAAATTAACCCCAAAAGTGGGTCCTCACCAGTTTCCCCCAGCTCATATCCCAAAATGGGACACAATTCGGGGCTCGGGAACAACACACTACCAACATACAACCAAAACCCAACTAGAAATGAAACAGCAATTGAATCAGTGTTTTCACCAGAAACGGACAGTCTACAGTAAAATGCGACAATACCACAACGTTCTCCTCGAAAAACCACTCAAGATAGCCTCAAAAATCACCAAAATCGGATCTAAAATGGCTAAGAAAACAAGTATCAAAAATTTCCAAAATTAGGCTCACAAAAAGGGTGAGGCAGCAGGTATTTTTCAAAAATTACCTCAAACGGGGACTCCAAATCACTATCCAAGCTCACCAACGCATTGTCCTCGAAAAATCTCACAACTTTGCCTTTTGAATCGCCCAAATCGGTTGAGAGATGAGAGAATTATGAGGGTTTGAAATTTGGGAAATGTTGCTGATTTTCTGCAATTTATTGCAGAAAATCTGCAACATTTCCAAAACTTAAAATTCCGATGGGGTGTTCCGATCTCGTTCGGAACCCCGTGCACGCAAACGAGACATGCAACCACACCAAATTCGATATTCCAGACTCAACGGCGCAGTCGAAATTTCCATCAGAGGTCATTTCGATAAAAAGTGGGTCCCACTTCCAAAAGCCATTTTAAGTCAAAACCCACAAAAGGGCTCGGAAAGATATCGAAAACCTCCAGACACAAAAGAAGGGTCAATCTAGACCAAACTCGACATTCCGAAGCTAACCACGCTAACGGAATTCTCATCCGAGCGCGTTTACTCAGAATGTTGACCAAAGTCAAACTTAAGCCAAATTTCAAAGGCTAAAACGCCTAATCGCACCGACTCACACTGAAAACCTCGAGAGTCATGTCGACCATGCTACTAGCCTAAAATGACCCTTTCGGAACTGATGGAATCGTCAGAATTGGATTCCGATGTCATCTTCTTGAACTTTTGATCGAAAATGATTATTCAAGGTTCATAAACTCCAAAACACAAAAACTCGCACCAAGACCAAACGAACGACCAGGTGACCGAACTGTCAGTCCCAGCAAGTCATAAATGACTTGGGGTCGCTATAGGAACGCTCTAAACGACACACAGAAGGTAAGACATAGAAATGACCAAAAGGGTCATTACATAACTCTACCTTGTACTTGAATTATGGATTCAAGGTTGTGATTTGTGATAGGAAAGATCTCATGATGTTTAGGATTGATTTTAGATAGCTAAACATGAGAAAAGATCAAAATTTCACTCCTTGGAAGTTAGTCCGCGACGCGGAGATGCATTAAAATAATTGGTCGCGAAATAACTTTTGAGGCAGAGAGGTCTGTGACCTCTCCGCGATGCGAGGACAACTTTATGAAATGGGGAGGCTGGTCCGCAACGCGGAGCCACGTGCCTGATTTTCCCGACTTTTCTCTTCTTCGTTTTATAACCCCAAATCGCCTAAAGTTGATTCTTTTGCTCAACTTTTCTTTAGATTCAGATAACCATCACATGTACACAAGAATCTAACTCAAAACTACTCTATAAATCGAAATAATAATCTCAAGAACTCCTAAATCTCAGCCCAATTCAAGAATGAAAGCAAATTCAAGAACACATATCAATAACATCAGATTTTCAACTTTCTAGAACGAACTTAACGCTGAAATTTACATGATTGGCGTGTGGGTGAACAAACCCAACACTATGGAAGCTTACATACCTGAAAGAATCATCTTCATGAAGAACTTGAAGGGAAATCTTTGAAAGATGAACCCTAGCCTTAGCGTTTCTTGAATCCCTTGAGCGTATAATTTTTTTTGGAGTGGATGGGAGGGTTTGATTTATGAAAAACTGATTTTCTACACGTTTAGGGCAATTTAGATGACCTCCTAAGGGTTTTTAGGACTAAAATACCCCTAAAGAAATAATTAAAACGAGCTGGGAGTCGGAAAGATCTTTCACCAGGCAGTGAGGTATGTGTTGGCTCCGCGTGGCGGAGTTGCTGCCAGGTTTGCGCTACGTTAGTAAATTCGTCATAACGTTTTACTCAGAGCTCGGAATTGAGCAAACTCGGTGGCGTTGAAAAGATAATTTGAAGACTTTCCTAAGGTATTTGGTAGAACACCTAAATCATCCTGATCTAGGAGCTATGGTCGTTTGAAGTCGACCCAAAACTCATACTTAGCTTAACTTGCAAAATTTCAAATTTTTCTATTTCTAATTCGATTCTTTTTGGAACTCAAGGTGCTACGTCTAGTGACCTTAACACTCAAGAAATTTTAAATTCCTTGCAAAAATCCCACTCATTACAAATAAGGGTTAGAGTCTTAGTTCAAAAAATTTCTGGGGTGTTACATTCACTATGAGCTATGTGATGATACATCGTCTCGCCCACGTTGCCAGAACTATCATATACTTTTCTGGGGTATAGTACTACTCACTAAGTGGATCCACTAAGCTATGCTTAAAAAGCAATAAGGAATCATCTAAAAAGTATGACCCTTTGTATCCACGTTCACTACATGGTTTATGAGGACTTTGAGTTATCTGAACTCGTTCCCATATCAGTGCTCAATTCTACTCCCAAAATATAACTTAGCTCATATGTTTAAAAACATTTCCTCATCCTCAACTTAGAGATTAAAACTCAAAAGATTTCTCTTAAAAGAGATAGTTAGTACTCAAAACTGCTCATGAACTCTTTTGGAAATCGGTGTTTCCTCTCATCTTAAATATAAAAATATTTACTGTTGGGAATACTTAGTTCCCATATTCATTTTGAAAAATGAAACTTAACTCTCCTCATACTCAAACTTAAGTACTCAAGTCTTAAAACATATTATAGATAATCATAAAAGACTTCTCAAAATAGAGTTCATGCTGAATTATGGACATGAACGACTCAATTCAAGGTTTTCAATAACCATATATAGAAATCAATACTCGGAACTCAACAACTCCAAAACTCAAGGACTCAATGATACTACTCATCTGAAGAATGCTCAACCCATAGGGTTCATGCAAAAGTATGGGCATGAACAACTCAACTCAATGACTTCATGGGTAACATGTAGTAGTCCCATAAGTAGGAATATAATCTCAAAGGTTTAAAAACTCAATGCTCAAGAACTTAGAACTTGGAGATATTACTCCTCTCAAGGATACTCAACTTATGGAGTTCAGGCGGAATTTATGGGCATGAACGACTCAACTCAAGGGTCTAAATAACAATATAGAACTCATGTGTACGACTCTTCTCATTCTCATACTTACTTCCTCAAAACTTAGCTCAAATCGATAGTTGATCTCAAAGGATTCACAATTTAACTCAAAGACTTTCTTGAACTCTACTCTTAACTCTTTCTTGAATTTGAATTATGAATTCAAGAGTTATGATCCATGATTTGAAGGATCTCATGATGTTTCAGTGTAGTTTAGAGTAGTTAGAATCAGATATGAGTGAAGGTACACTTTAAAAGAACTCAGACGGAGCAAACGACTGAAAACAAGACGGAGAAGGCGACCCTAGAGCACTGAGTGGTGCAAGGCGCCAGCCCCTGAACTTCAAAGGAAAGTTTTTGGTGCACTGCAGGGGCGGGGCGCCAGCCCCCAGCCTAGAAATTCCGATGAATTTTGATTCTCATTTTCGGACCCCAATTCGCCTAGAATCGAATGGTTTCTTCCCAACTCACTTAGATTTGAATACCCAACATAAGTACACAATGATCTACTCCAAACAACCATAAAATTACTAATACTAATCTCAAGAATTCATCAAACCTCATTAATCAAAGAACGAAACTCAAACTTCAAGAAACTCATCAAGAACTCAATATACCCAAACTTATGGATGAAATTCGTAAAATAAACTCATGATTGGCGTGTGGGTGAATGAACCCAACACTACGAAAACTTACATACCTCTTAGGGATCAAACCCTTGACAAAAATTCGCAACGAAACTCAAGAATCCCGACGAACGGCTTGAACCCTTCCTATTTTCTCCTATTTTCTCTCCTTGAACTCTCTTCTAAAACCCTAAGTGTATTGGGGATGAATTAAACTTATTCTAATCAGTTTAGACCCCTAAATTATTAGTAAAAACGTTTTAAGTTGAAGGGGTAAGGAAAAGACCAAAATACTCCTCATTAATTTGGGTAACTTTCCATTACTGGACAGACTGACTTCAAACAGGCATCTCTCACTCATCCGAACTCTAAGCTTAGCAAACTCGGTGGCGTTGACAAGAGAATCCAAAGACCTTTCATTTGATATCTTATAGGCCACCTAACTCATCTTGTACTGAAAGTTATAGTCGTTTGAAGTTTACCCAAAACTTAAAAGAACTTACAAATGAATTCTCTTTAGTTCTTTTTGGAACTCAAGGTGCTACATCTAGTGACCTTAACACTTAAGAAAAATTTAAATTCCTCGGTAAAATCCTACTCACAATGAAGGATGGTTCGAGTTTAGCTCAAAAAAATTTCGGAGTGCTACATGCATGATCACTAAATTTTCCAAGAATAAGTGCAGGTTTTTCGAATGTGACCATGGTAGATTTCTCAAGGTGCTACAAAATCATGGGCAAGTTGTCAAGTGGCCTGAACCTGCGCTAAAAAGCGGCAAAGAAAAGAGGAATCTAGAGGAAGATGAAGAGGGCAATCCTCTTAAAAATGAAAAAGAAGCAAAGGATTGCTCGTAAGGACAGAAAATGAAAGAGATGGTCTTGAACATTGAATTTAGTCATGTTGTGACGTTGAATCGGGCGCTACTTAGAAGTTAATCAATGATTGTAATAGTGTAGAACATAAAAAAAAATACAAAAAAGAGTCATCCTATGACCAAAACTAAGATTCTCGTTAGGAGGAAACCCATCTTTTTTAAAAGTTTTTCTTTAAAATGCAGGATGAAGAACCTAGTGATGAGTCGAAATTTTATGACTCAATTGACCTAATTTCGATATTGAATCAATGTACTCAACGCCATTTTGAACCATTTACAATGTTAATTTGTTTAAATTTCAGGTTTGGAGTAAAAAGAGGGAAAATAAGTCAAAAAATGGAAGAAAGAGGCAAAAGTCGAAAGGATGCATCGTTTGAGAAGTTTGGTGTGTCACCAAATTGCCTGACAATAATGACACCGAAACTACACCCTTAATTAGGATTGAAGTGATCGATGTCAAAATATCGTAATCCAACAAGGTTGGAGGCGATACCCACAGAGTATGTGGTGGAAGATATTTATAATTTGTTATTGAAAATTCATATTAGTAACTACTATTATAGTTGAGGGTTTTAGAAAGGGAATTATTAACTTATTTATAATATTAAAGTTGTAATGAAGAATTAAAGACGAACTAGGGTTACATTTATTAAAGTTGTAATGAAGAATTAAAGACGAACTAGGGTTACATTTCTTAGATATCACAACTCAAATAAATTATTTAATTTCATCACATTTAGGTTTGTCATTGTGCAAAAATGACAAATCTATATGTCTCCTAAAGCCTCTCAGCTCAATTAAGAGAATATCACCCTAAGTCCATGTCGGCACTTGGGTGTCGAAGTAATTGATCCATTCATCAAATGTCTCTGGTTATTTATCCTATCTCTAGTCTATTAGATAGAGGTTGGTAGCTCCAAATCCTTGGTAATGATCCTTTATTGTAATGTTAACTTTTTTGTCAAGCGAGCCAGAATACAAGCGAGTTCTTAATGTTTGCAACCATTAAAAATTAATCTTTACTAAAGAACCTTAATATACACCTATCACCCTGTCATTAGAAGATTTTAATGTAATGAACCTATTATCAACATTCTTACTCTAAATTCCATAACCCTAGTTATGATTTTTAACTATCTGCAAATAATAACTAAAGTAATGTAAGAAATTAATAAACATAAATAGAAAGAAAAACCTTTTTTTAATTAATGCAGCTCTTGCAAGAGAATGTTATTCGTTCCACAATAATCTTCTAAAAGCAATAATTAACCCTAATAAGGTAAGAATATTGGAAACTCTATGCTAGTAATAATCCTTAACTTCTATAACTAATGATAATCCCTAATAATAATTTGTAACCCTTAAAAATGTCACCATAATGACA
This sequence comes from Solanum tuberosum, assembly GCF_000226075.1. Lineage (NCBI taxonomy): Eukaryota > Viridiplantae > Streptophyta > Magnoliopsida > Solanales > Solanaceae > Solanum > Solanum tuberosum. Next base: position 766,745 of record NW_006239168.1, read on the forward strand.
TAATTATAATAGCAGAATCGTAGTCTTAATCCTAATTGACTCTGCTTTGACTTGGTTAACATCATATCAACAAACAAAAGGTTGCAACGTGAAGACCATCGTGTGGCTCGGGGGGTGTGTAATGACGTCCATCTCAGAATCCTGCTTCCTTCTCCATGTGTCGCATGTTCATCATATGAATTTTTTATTTTAGAATCTATATTCTCAACATGAAAGGCGTGGGGTCCATCATGTGGAAGGTGCCCTCGCATTGCAAAGTCCATTATTGTAATTTCTTTGTTTGTATTTTAGTTTGGCACACTTTATTTTACATTCCAATCCAATTTTTGGGTCTTTTCTTGTTGTTTTGTTGTCTGAAATCAACCTAATCACATCTATTAGCTCATAACAACAAATGTACAATAAACACGTAAGATTATACTCAGAATTTAGTTAAATTATGGGTAAAATTTGGTGAATAGATGCGTAAATACACCCTAGATCGTCACTCCATACTTGAAGCTTTTGTTCAATCTCGAACAACTCATCCGATCCAATACAAACACAATATCTCATTAGTGCTAATCAGACAAGGTTACTTACAAATATGATTTGCACAGAAAGATTAATCGTGATCTAAAATTTACTCATTCAAACACACTCTATCAAATTTAAGATTGTTCATGCAAACATTACAACTTATATACTGACACTTGATCACATATATTGTAACATCCCACCTTAAAATAAGAAGTTCCACATCAGGAAAAAAATACAAGAGATATGTTGGGTATATAAGTAAGCAGGTCTTACACATTAGTGACACATTTTAAAGTTGTGCATGCCTAGGATCTATGTAGACAATATCACTAGTGGGCTGGACCGTTATAAATGATATCAAAGTCAAGTTGTATCAGCCTTGTCGATGTGAAAGAAAGTTCAACTAATTTTATGTAAATCTAAGTAACGTGAGACAAATGTTTGTGCTGAGTCTAGGCAAATTCCATGAGGTAGCGTTGAGTCCATAAGAGGGGGTGTATATGACACCCCAACTTAACATAAGAAGTACCACATCAACAAAACATAGGAGAGATATTGGATATATAAGTAAGCAAGTCTTACACATTAGTGATATATATAAGGCCAACATGCTCAAATGTAACTACTGAAGTCATTGAGTTACCAGAAAATCAAATTATCAGTATGATCGCTCTCTTTCTTATTATTTGTATTCCAATTTTGTCCTTTTAAAAATATTTTATAAAGAATGGTTTCATTATTTTGCAAAAAAATAAATGGGTTAGGGTGCAGATCATTAAATATATATATATAATAGAGTTCAAATGACAAAACTGAACATATGTTAAGGGTGCAAAATGTAACATGCCCCTCATAATATCTACATGGGTATCCTATTTAGGAAAACTACCATTATATCTTTAATTTGTAATTTAGCATTGAAATAATTTAATTACCTATTATTTAAGACCAAATGCCTCTTTATACTTTAGGATAGATTCAAATTCAATTTATCTCATTAAATTGAACAACAAAACTAATTTCTTATCACTTTTTAACCTATATAAAATCTCAAAAAATTTATTAACTTTCTATAATCATGTGAACATTAAATATTATATTTGGTAAGAATATTATGAAGACATCTATTTAAAGGGGGTTTTCCTTTTGTGAGAAGCAAGTAATTTAGCAATCTAAAATAAATCAAGTTTCTTTATTCTTATATTGCTCTAGATTTTCTTTATCAATGGCTTCAAAGAAACAAGATCTAATCAAGTAAGTTTTTCTTCGATGTTTTTTTATTTCTTCGTCTTTTGTTTTCTTTTGTTAACAACCTCCATGATGTTTTGATTTCTTAGTGAGAAGATCAAGAAATTCGAAAAATTACTTGACCTCGAACGGAAATTACTCGCCATCCTATATGAATTGGAGAGTAGTATGGCAACTTACGTTGTTGGAGAAGAACAAATAAAGCTTTTTATTAAGTTTTGTAATGATTGTGACCATATGGAAGCAGAGGTTGATTTTCATTTTATCAAATATTCATTTATGAAATTCTTTAGTAAATAATTGATTACTAACTTTATGTGGCCTTTTATTCTGCAGCATGATAAGTATTTGAGTTCTATCAAACATTTGAGGAGCACAGCTGGTGAAAAGTAGTGTTGGCCATCGAAATTTCTAATCAAATTGCATTCTTACATGCTTATTACTTCAGTAGCAAGGGGAATGTTAGGCATTATTAAAACTAAATTTTAGCTTTCTCTTTGGAAATTAGTTGTACTGCAATTTTCATTTCATGAAATATATTACAGGTTTTCTCATAATTCAGAAGTTGAATAATCAACAACAAAAAACACGTAGTAATAGAAAAAACAAATGAAAAAATCATTGGAAAGGATTGATGTCTGATTAAGTTGTTTCGCTGTAAATTTATCTGAACCCAATATTTTTTATTCTAATGATTGATGTTTAGGTAAAATTTCAACAATTATTTTCTAACTCGTAATTTGCAAAAAAAAAATATCATTCAGTGCTAAAAGGATTACATTTTAAACTCATCAAGTTGATAATTTAATTCCATCTATAATTATAAATACAACACATAAAAAATAAAAATAAAAAATTCAACATTGAAAAATTCATGTAATTAACCAAATTGATGTTTTCTCAGATTGGAATCATTGGATACAACAAAATTTAGTCCTCCTAGTTAATATAATAATTTTTTAGAAAATTTATTCATGGGAGAGTTCAATCTTGAGTAGATTCAGAATCTGTCCCTTAAATATATATATTCATGAGCAGTTTAGGCCTTTAAATTTGATGAAAGTGAGCGCTTCTGTTCTCCTTCAAATATTTAACAAATTCTAGCTATTAGATTGTGAAAATGTAAATAATATTTGACATTACCAGAAAAGTCTCATGAAATTTCATAAACCACAACAACCAAAAACTATATGGAACAGACATATTAAGCAATTCATCTTTATCTTACTAGTTAAGTACTTTAATGTATAAATCAAAAAAATTAGTTTAAAGATTTTTATCTTTATGCCTAACTTTGGATGATTTTCTCTACACCCCTCCCTCCCTAACCTAGTTTACTATCTTTTGATACTTTTTTGGAGTCTTTTTTTGGTTCAAAATTCTCTTAATCAGTAGTTGTTGATGGGTGAGAAATTCTTTAGATTACGTAAATCTTAGTACATTTAAATTTTTAAAAGGTGAATTTCACCGATTTTTACATTGTAAATTGACTTTATTGATTACTCATTTCTTTTTCTCTTGTTTGATTTACTCTAAGTCATGAATTCATATAATAATGGAAGTCTTGGATTATGGTCAAGTAATTGAAAAAGAGTTAATTTATTGACATTTATTGTCAATACTTAAAAGAGTACTAGTTTGTTGATTAAAGAAAATTATTTCTCTTTTCTATAATTTATTTTATCATTAACTGGTGTCTATAATACCTCTCATTGTGCATCCAAGGGTTTGAGATATATGTAATCTTCTTATTACATCATTTTTTGGCTTTTAAATTTATAAAAATGCTCTTTAAGATTTGATTTTGAACAAATCATGGATGTGATTTTTTTATGATGTATTGATTTGTTTATGTTTATTTCTACGTGACTAAATTTTCATCTTATTATCTTCGTCTATTTGCCGATAATAATCGACTTAACAAATTTACATATTTGACTTCTTTAATTTTAAGAAAATAAAATAGAAAGTTTGATGCAATTACATAAACCGTTAAGAAGAAAGATTTCTTACTAATTATAGATTTAAATTCATGCACCATTCTCAAAACAAATGCATATTCTTTACCTTTTTGAAAAAAGATATTAGTTGCATTCTGTCTTTGTCACGGTCTAATTTTTATGATGAAGGGTCTGATAGTGACCATTTATAATTCCTTTTTTTTTAAGGTCAAAATTAGATTTTAGGAGCTTGGGATCACGATTTTAGGGTGATTAAAAAGGAATTTTTTAGATTTATTCATTAGGTATGATTCTAACCAATAAACTATGCATTTCTTGATAATCTATAGTTTCATCATTAAATATGTGCTCTCAATGAAATTTTAGAATTGAGTTCCTCAACTTTGTGTGTGAATTGATTCTCAAAGAAACTTACCATTTTAACATTGGGGGCTCAAGGTTAACTTTTGGGGCTCAAGATACAGATCAGATCATTCATTCTTTTTGTCACAAATGGTGAGAACATGTGTCAGGAGCAAGAGTTGGAAGTACGGAGGAGTGTGTATCAATCGGTTCGGTTCAATTTTAAATATTATCGATTTGATTTATTGTTTTCGGTTTTTAAATATGTTTAACCGATAATCAAACCAACAAGATATTTGTTATCGATTTTCGGTTTATCGATTTTTGGTCTTTAACGGTTCAGTTATCGGTTTAACCAACTTGTCCAATAATTTGGCGCAAAATAACAAAGAGAGAAATCAAATTACTCATTGAGTGCAAAAATTATGCTTAGTGTAGCAAATACTCACAATTCACAACCCTTGTCGTTGTCGTTGTCGTTGTCGTTGCAAACCCTACCCATCACCGTTCTTAGTTCTTTAGGTTTTGATGTTATGAACCTAAAGACTAAAGTAATATTAAAACCTAAAGGGTAACTGTAGAGAGCAACCTTAAATAGTGTTAAACCGTTAATTGTGTAGGGTCCTTATAGTTATAGTCAAATATAGTGATTATATTAATATTTTTTGTTTGACAATTATGTATGACTAAAAATTAAAATAGTAAATTATTATATTCTTAATGAGTTATCGATTAACCCAAAAAACCAACATCGAACCGATAAACCCATGTTGGGATAACATGATAACTGAATATATCTGTTTGGTTCCATGTTTGATTGCCGGAGATGGACATGAATTTAAACACCTTCAACAAGAACTTTACTGTATCTTGAGAAGAAAGACATAATACAACATATCGAAGAGCATCGGATCGATCCGAAAAATTACAGCAATGTATATATGATTTTTGTTTCCCTCCTTGACTAATTACAAACAGTCCTACATTGTCATGTTCATCACTATTTTTACTTAATTCTGTTCAGTGGAATTCTTTCACTTTGTCTCGCAACTCTTGCCACATGAGAGATCCTTTGAGGCATGGTCATTCCTCCAGAAACAATGATCTCTGCATTTTTTTGGCTTCACTGTTAGAAACACTTGATAACAGTTCTGTAAACATACCCGAAATTCATTTGAAACATTTGGAGATAAATCTTACCATGGATAAGCTTATGTTGGTTAATTTTAGAAAGTTGGATAACTCAGTAAACTAAAGACACCATCAAGTAAGATGCATGCTTCAACCAGTCAACCGAGCTACTAGTACTAAACAAGGAGTGACATTTTAAAGACGAGTTGCCAAAAAACCAGAGACGTACCAATGCCTTCACGGATGGACATGTTTGGTCTTATGACATCATTGGCGTTAACCAAGAGTACATCACCAATGTACAAATGGTTTGTAGGGACAAAAACACTATACAATTCTTCATCCCCTTCATCCGTCTGCCATCCAGAAATGATGTGTCAATAATGTACACGTATCAGCCAACAAAAAGTTGCTACAGCAAACAAATACCTGAAGGGTAACTGATGATGTTATAAAACCAAAAGCATATTCACCCACACGGGGATGACGAATGATTGCCACTTCCTTAAAAGCAGTGGTGTTTTGATCTGTAGATTATATACGAATGAAAAGTAAGTATCAAGAACAAAAAGTAATAAGAGAATACAGCAAAATCAAAATACTCCAGGTAGCAACCTCAACTCTCAAAATAAAGTACTTATTTCTTAATCTTCGAGGCACAAATTTGATGTATTATTGTCTGTCTTATGGTCCTGATCCCCATGCTTTTTGACACCCTTTATTATTTAAATGAAAGTCCAGGACATCAGATGAAAGTTTATTTCAGATTTCACATGTTTACTTCACAGCTCTGAAATTCGTTACACTCCACCACTAGAGATTATCCTTCCTTTATCTTTCTTTTGCTATCCACCCTTTTTTCTTGATGAAAGGAAAAGGTGATAGTAACATATTCTGTAAACTATTATGAAATAACCCCATTCACCCCCCATCCCACACACGCTCTCCTTTTTTCTTCTCCTTTCCCCTTCCCATCTCAGGATGATAGTAGCAAGAAATGGGATCCAGAAATGAATTAGATAAGTACACCACTCCTTGCCTTGCCTTTCCCCTTAACAAATGGAAGGTAAGTTTCATTTCATCATTCTGCTCTTCAGAAGAAGAAAAATCTGTAACTTTACCTGGAGACACTGCAGAACTGATCTGCTTTGAAGCCGAATATAAGTGTCTGACAAATGGCATTCGCTTAATAATCCATTCCCCAATCCAAAAAACAGTAGCACCCAGCCAAGATGAAACAAAAATTCCAACTAAGAATACAAAAACAAGAGATGTGACAAATCCTAGTCCTGCACCAACAACAAATTTCCCAAAGGTCAGGAGATATGGGGAATATACAATGGACATAACAACTTTTAATACAAGGAGGAAGGTGGACAACACATAAGCCATGCCATGGAAACATGAGATTTATCAATCATGCATGAAACATGGAAAGATAACACAAAACATAATGGACCGTCAAAAACCAGCTTAAGTTCTATACGTAATGAAATATTAGATATTTGATCACATAGAAGGACATCAATGGCTTCGTGAGAGGCATTTACAACTCAGGAAAAGAGAAGTGTATTTTTACATCTACACTGATATCAACATCACAGTTCTAAGAGCAAAGCATTTCATATGAGTTCGTCAGAGAAGGCTAAACCCTAAACACAATGTTATGTATTGAGGGGGGAAAAAAAGCAAGCACAATTAATGGCTATTTTTCTAGTTATTCTAGTTATGCCAGGTCAACCACGAGAATCTTAGACTAATATAGCTGGATATAGTTGGTTGTATGCTGAAAGCAATATCCTTTTTGAAGCCCCTAACTGAAATCCTCAGTTACCAGAAACAAAACTTTACTTCCATCACGAAGACAAGAAAATATAATCACCAAAACTTATTCTTTCTCATATTGCTCCGACTCTTCACTACAGAAAGTAAAGGAAAGTTTATAATTCATTTCATTACTTTTCTCCTCAACAAAAGTAGATAGTAACTTTTTACATGTTCACAAAGAGATATCTGCAGCTGATAAGTTCAATTTCAAAGAACAATTTGCAATATTATCTTGTGAAGTCGCAGTGATGCAGAATAATGAAATATCTGAAAATGAAAATACGAGGTGAGCCTTAAATATGCAGGGTATTGAACTACTAGGTATCAAGAAGCAGGATAAACCAATACAGAAAACTAACTGCAGCTATCAAAATTTTGGAAAATTGGACTTACCAAATATGTCAATGCCAAGTTGTTCATATAGTGGACTGAAGAAACCATCAACAAACTGAATAAACCACCATGTCACAAAGAATGTAACCGCCACAGGGAAGAGAACCACACTGCAATTTCAAATTTTGGAGTTGTTAGGGATTGAAAGATAGCCAAAACCTATTAAAATTGGTAACGCAACATTGAGATAAGAAATTACCATCCAGTCATAAACTTCTTAGATACCCAACTTTGAAGAAAATAACAGCAAGCCTGAAAAAGAGGTATGAAAAACTATTAAGATATATACAAGTAAACTGCCTACAGGAATATGTATAGAGAGAAATGCTTAAATATGTCCTTTTCTCATAGGAGTTTCACTATACATGCACAAAAAACACAGAAAATTCCAGACTGAAAATATATTGGAGTACAATTGGCATTAAAAGGATTAGAGATTGAATATACAGCTCAAGTGTCTATCAAACAGTTCCCCTCTAGAGAACCTGGCTTTTCTAAATTATTTGTTCTCATGTGTCAACTTGTTTTCCAGTTTGAAGATTCTTTTCCGGATTAGCATATGTAGAATATATATTGGCACTTTGGGTAGGAAAAGGACAAGTGAATATACTGCTTTACTCCCCAAAGAACCTGGATTTTCTTAAATCATTTATTCTGACTTGGACCACTTCTTCACCAGTTTGAACTTCTTTTCCGGATTCAAGTTTTGTTGAAAGGTCTTTAAATCTATTCATCTCCAGATAAACTTGTTCATATAACTTTCTTCCAATATAAAAAATCAAACAGATTTAGGTGGCTTATGTTGCTAAGACTCTCCAAAAATGTTGCGCAACCGTGTCGGATCCTCAAAAAATGCACTGAACTTTGAAGGATTTGAAAAGTTCGAGCTACATAGTTTCTAACAATAATATCCTTCTATCACATCAATTTGAAAACCAGAACGCAAGAATGTATGTTAGCATAGGCTGATGCTAAATCAATAAGTTTTACCCCAACCCAAATTACCAACTACATCCCATAAGTAGATAAGATGCACAAAATCTATGACCATTTTTTGTTATAAGGATGCACAAAATCTATGACCTTTTTTTCTTATAAGGATGCACAAAATCTATGACTTTGATCATATCAAAATTAACCCATCATTCAGATTATTAGAATGTACCTTTTTTTTTGTGCATAAATTGACTCTAATTATTCGATAACTCCCAACCCAAGTGAAAGAAATACAAACCACATTTTACATGAGCAGGTATATAAGATGACAAAATATCAAAACCCCATTTTAAGAATCAGTTGTGTCTACTTCAAAACCAGTATTCTCCGCACACTTAGCATAGATTTTGGATCAGATTTTGAAAATTTATCTTCAACTATCTATTTGTCCGTGAAATTTCTGATCTTTCAAATATTTTCAAGTTGGTAGAAATTGAGAAATTTCACTTCCACTCACAAAAATCCATTTTTTTCCCAAGTAAATGCAAGTCCAAACACAACTTCAACAACTCAATTTTTCAAGCTTCAACTTCAAAAACTATGGCCAAACGAGAAATGCAGTTATCCCAATTGGTAATTCATAAATTGTAAATATATATACTACCCTTTGAACCCAAAAAATAAAATATCGAAAACTCAATACTTTTCAACAAGTTTGTCCATGTCCTGCGGCAAACACAACTACCCATTTTCACCATTCTTTCCAATCCCTTCTCCACTTCCCATATTTTCAAAATCAAGAAAACACACTTCCTATACCAAACACAATAACCCATCTCCCCTTTTCTTCATAATCTCCTTTAGATTCAAGGGTAAGAGTAAATTTCCTCTAAAACAAAAAAAAAAATCAGACAGCTTTTAGAAAGAAAAACTGACCTTGCGGGTAGAAGAATTGGGTGAAGCAGGAGTAGATTTGATGGCGTCTTCAGGATCTTCAGAAGCTTGACTTAGTGGTATAGAAGTGGGATCCTTCTCTTCCGCCATTTTTGCTTATTAGTTTTAGGGATTTGTCTCTAGATCTCAGCAAGAAATAGAGAAGACTTGCAAAAACAACACAGACAGCTGATATTATTGTGAAGAAGAGACTTGTGAGGTGCCCACCTTTTTTTCACTTTGTAAACTTAGAAATGAAGTGAGAAAAAAAAAATGAAAACTCCAGTTTCTGTTTCGTCATAAATTTTGAAATTTAAATTTAAAAATTTGAGATTTTAAAGTTGAAATTATTCTTAAATATATAGAAAAATAATAATTTACAAATAAATCCTAAAAAACTAAAAACTGAACTAATCTAGTTAAACATATTCAAAATTTATAGTCACATAAATATTTATGAATAAATTTTTTAAATTGATTCAAACTCTATGATCAAAACTAGTCAAGTATACTTCATTTTAATTGGTTTGAACTATTATCGATTTTTAGAATTTAAAAATTAAGAAAAATCTTTTAAAATTTTAAACTAAAATATATAATCAAACAGATATTTATGAATAATTCTTTAATATTGATTCAAAACTCTATGATTAAAGCTAGCTAAGTGTACTTCACTTTGGTTTTTTTAAGAGTTTTGGTAGTTTGAACATGCAAAGTCAATTTCAATAATAATAAATATAATGTTGAGAGAGTTTTAAATTTTATTTATCAATAAAAAAAATATAGAAATTAGGCTGTAAAGTTCAGCCAAACAAAATCAATAATTGGCATAGGGGGGCAAAGGGAATTTTGGGAGTGTCAAGTGTACTTTACTTAAATTCAAAGTGATAGACTAACTTATTAAACTCTCTTTACGTAGCTTGTGGGGAATATGGGATACAAAAAAAAATCAAACACCTTAATATTCAACATCAAATAAGTAATTATAATTAATTTAACAATATTTTTTATTTTTAATTACTCAGTACTTGGCTCCGTTTGTCAGTTGAACCCTCATACTCATTACTTTGCCAACTAGACCCTTAAACCTATTAGAACACAACATTTTAAGCCTTTTCTCCTCCGGTCAGTGTGCGTGTAATGGACGCAATTACACGTGAAATTTCACATCATTTTTAGTGCCACATACGAAATTAAGTGCTAAAAAAATAAAAAATAAAATAGATCAATTTTTTAATTTCTTAAACTTTTCAAATAGTCATCTTCTTCATATTTGGTCACAAATTGAGCACTAAATTCATACCCATTAGATCAAATTCTTCTCGGTTTATCTTGTAAATTCAACTGCAAGTTCACCAATACAAACTCAATGAACCCCAATCAAAATTTTTAATTAATTTTACAAATTCACAAGACTCATTTATTATTTTTTAAGCTTTTTCAAGCTTATCAACGGAGTTTAAAAATTTTCAATAGTCAGAATCATCCTTCACATTATCTACATCTCCTCGTTGAAACCATCTAATAAAATAATGATACTAATATTTTTCAAACCTAAAAAACGAAAATTTTAGAAGAAGTTGAGGTTATTCATGATTTGTATAAAAAAAAAAACGAGGCGGAGAAGAGTGAATGTGGGGCCGGAGAAAGAAGAAAGTTGAGGGTTGTGGTGAGGGGTAGAGGAGAGAGGCTGGTGGAGAAGAAGAAAGTCGTGGGTGGGTGGGTGAAGGAGGGTTGAAGAAGATGGATCTTATTTTTTAATTTTGTTAAATTAATTTTTTTAAAAGTAAAATATTGTTTTAACTCACTTTCAAGCACGTGTAATCACGCATATTTCCAACTCACCAATATTAATGTCACATGAGATCGGTCAATGATCAGAGGGGTTTAAAACATTGTATTCTGATGAGTTTGAGGGTTTGGTTAGCAAAGTGCTGAGTAGGAGGGTTCAACTGACAAACGGAGCCAAGTACACGGGTCTCCCACGTCATTTCACCTGATAAATTTAATATAAATATCAAATATGAATAAGCTTTTATTTGAAATGATGACACCTTGAATGATTGAGACTTTGAGTAATGTAAAATTTGATGTGTATCTGTTACAACATATGAAAATGATTTTATGACATAAAAAAAATAATCATACTAACTAATACTACTATATTATTTAAATTCCTTGAAATGTATCGAGAAAATGACATAAATAGTCTCTTAACTATATAAATAGGTTTAAAATGGTTCCTTAACTATATACTTAACGGAGATAGTCCTTTAACTATTCAAAATTTATCAGATTTGGTCCCTTAACTATACACTTAACGATTTTAGTCCCTTAACTATACACTTGCCGATTTTAGTCCTTTAAGTATTCAAAAACTTATCAGGTTTGGTCTTTGTCTATTTTTTTTTAATACAAATAGCTTAGGTTATATTAACGGAACTCTTTGTGAAATAAAATCTTTAACCTATTTTTTAAGTTGTTTTTCTATCTCCGCCATTTTTCTTCAAATTACTCTTATATAAGGACAATAACCTCAACGATTCAAAATAAAATTAATGAGGAAAGGAGATGTAAATCTTGATTTTAATAAAATTAAGCATATAATTGTTGTTAATGACTTGAATCCGCACTTGAATATGTTAATCAGTGCGAATTTTATTTAATTTACTCAAATTTCTTTACGTAAAATAAAATGAATTGAACAATAAAATTGATCTATTTAATTTTTTTTGCAAATCTACCATTTTATAAATTTCAATTTCTGCAAAAATTAAACAAATTTCGTTCAATGAAGTCGTTGGAGTACAAACTTTGGATTTAACGAGTAATAATTTTTCTTTTTATAATAAAGTTTATCATATTATTCAAGTCATTAGTAGCAATAATATGGTTCATTTATTCTTTGTTGAATAAAATTATGACTTATCTTTTCTTTCCTCGTGAATTTTATTTTAAATCGTTGAGGTTATGGTTCTGGCATAAGGTTAATTTGAAGAAAAGGTAATAGAGAGAGCAACAATAGAAAAAATGGCTAAAAGATTTAATTTATCGATACATGGATTCCGTTAATTAAATCTAAGTTATTTGTATAAGAATATTGACAAAGACCAAACTTGATAAGTTTTTAAATACTTAAAGGACTAAAATCGAGAAATGTATTGTTAAAAGACTAAAATTAATAAATGTATAGTTAAGGGACCAAATTTGATAAGTTTTAAAATAGTTGAAGGACTAAATCTAATAAGTATATAATTAAAGGACCATTTTATACCTACTCATATAGTTAAGGAACTATTTATGACATTTTCACTAAATGTATCACTTTTCTTGTGTTTCTCAAAGGAAAGAAACGACCTTATAGTACTTAAGATGATTAGGACAAAAATCATGATTTTAAAAATAATTTATCCAAGAATATATATTGTTTGAATTTTGAACGTCACTAATTAGTAGGAGAAAATATAGATTATGCAAAGTTGATGGCATTGTAAAATATGAGCATATTCGAATTTTACAAATTCCATTCTATTTCTGACAAAGTTCTTTATTAGACTAAAGAACTTATGTGCTTACCACATAGCAAAATTTGTTTTTGTACTTATGTGCTTACCACATAGCAAAATTTGTTTTTGTACTTATGTGCTTACCACATAGCAAAATTTGTTTTTGTACTTATGTGCTTACCACATAGCAAAATTTGTTTTTGTACTTATGTGCTTACCACATAGCAAAATTTGTTTTTGTACTTATGTGCTTACCACATAGCAAAATTTGTTTTTGTACTTATGTGCTTACCACATAGCAAAATTTGTTTTTGTACTTATGTGCTTACCACATAGCAAAATTTGTTTTTGTACTTATGTGCTTACCACATAGCAAAATTTGTTTTTGTACTTATGTGCTTACCACATAGCAAAATTTGTTTTTGTACTTATGTGCTTACCACATAGCAAAATTTGTTTTTGTACTTATGTGCTTACCACATAGCAAAATTTGTTTTTGTACTTATGTGCTTACCACATAGCAAAATTTGTTTTTGTACTTATGTGCTTACCACATAGCAAAATTTGTTTTTGTACTTATGTGCTTACCACATAGCAAAATTTGTTTTTGTACTTATGTGCTTACCACATAGCAAAATTTGTTTTTGTACTTATGTGCTTACCACATAGCAAAATTTGTTTTTGTACTTATGTGCTTACCACATAGCAAAATTTGTTTTTGTACTTATGTGCTTACCACATAGCAAAATTTGTTTTTGTACTTATGTGCTTACCACATAGCAAAATTTGTTTTTGTACTTATGTGCTTACCACATAGCAAAATTTGTTTTTGTACTTATGTGCTTACCACATAGCAAAATTTGTTTTTGTACTTATGTGCTTACCACATAGCAAAATTTGTTTTTGTACTTATGTGCTTACCACATAGCAAAATTTGTTTTTGTACTTATGTGCTTACCACATAGCAAAATTTGTTTTTGTACTTGAGTTGTATCATCCCAAGTTTATGTTACGGGTGTTTATCATGTGTTATTTAAACATTTTGTATATCATTTTACTAGTATATACGGTATTTGTTTTCGACGAAGGGTGTCCAATTAGATACCTTGAGAAACAAGTAGCTCCGCCACTGAGCTCATACTGGTTGATTTTCAACTCAAGATATTCGCTACCATGTTTTATTGGGACAATTTTAAATATATACGATAAACTAATTAGCTTACAATAAATATAGCAAATTTTACTTGTATAAAAAATAGTCAAAAGTCATAAAAAGTATACACTTAGTATACATTATAGCTTGTCAAAAGTCATAGAAAGTATACATTTGCTATACAATATAGCATACATATACATCATGAGTTATACACTGACTATACATTATGATACACTCAAACAAACTAAATATAGCTTAACTATACGTAAAGTATACATTGACTGTACATGAAAATTGAATATTCAACTTTGATCAACTTGAAATCACTTCTAAACAATCTCAAATTTTAGATATGAAATCGTCTCGATGCATCGAGTCTTTTAATGTATAATTCGTTCTAAACTATTCACGTTTTTGGTACGTTGATTTTTATTTTTTTTAAAGACAATAAGACTCATGAAGACGAAGAAGATAATTTGCTCAAAATCACCTCTAAACAGTTCTAAATTTTAGATATGAAATCCTCTCGATATTTTAAATATTTTAATATATAATTTCCTCATAACAATTCACATTTTAGATACACCAAATTTTTTAATTTTTTTTAAAAAGAGAAGACGAAGAAGAAAAGAAAATGACAAAGGAAGCCGTTAATTTCGAAGGAGGAAGAAGAAAAAAAGTATTTAGCCAATTTCATTAATTTTTTGTAAAGTAGAAGTTCCAAATCCCAATGACCAGTTTGCGTAATTTAGCCTATTTTATTTGCCTTGGTGAGATGGAATATTGATGTCTCTAATTCAAGAGCTATTTTTTTTATTTATTTAAGACATTTAATTAAAGGTAAGTTAGTACTCCCTCTGTTTATATTTAATTAAATAGATAAGTAAATAAAATATTTATTTTTAATATAAGAAACAAATAAAACAAAATAGAGGGAGTAAACACAGCTTTTACTTTTTATGAAATATAATTTTTTAAAAGGACATAATTATATTTTAAATGTCACATATTTTGAAATGGAGACCATAATAACTATCTTGCGGAGGAAGATTAGAATTTGATATCTTAGAAATTGAGATAAATAAATGCTCTAAAAGCTTGCAATGAAAGCTTTTGTCATCAAATTTAAGTGGTCTTAAAGTCTTACCTACCACCAAATTAAAGGTAAAAGAGAAAAGAAATGGTACTAAATTAAGTAATAAATTTACATAAACTTTCATTATTCTACCTATTATACCAACTTTTATTTGTTTTGTTTTAGTAACAAATTAATTTTCTATTTCAAATTGAGTTTTTCAAATTCTTTGTTAGATTTAGTATATACTTGAAAACTTATTGAAGTATAACTCAGCTTAATACCCTTTTTTTTTTCAATAAAGCAAAAAGAGCTATTCAAAATTTGGTGGTAAAAATAAAAATAACATTCATTTGCCACAAGTAAACGCATAATATACAGAGACAAAACATTTTAATTCGACTTTAACTAACTTTTGAACACCTTAATTTTGAGGATACAAATTTAGATGTATCAATTCCTTTCAGTTGAACACTTTTATTTATAAAATAATCATCAGACACTCTAAAATTTATGTGTTTCGTAAGAGTTAGATGTGCATGAGACAATGAGAACGAGTTGAATGTCTAAATGTGCATTTTCAAAGTTGAAACATTTACATGTTCGTTGACGCCAAATTAAAGTGTCTATCTATGTATTAGACCAAAGAAAAAATTACAAAATTGGTAAAATAAACGTTTCCAAAAGAAAAACTAGAAAAAAATTTATTTTATACAACTAATTACTACCTCCGTCCACTTTTAATTGTCATAGTTTTCTTTTTAAAATATCAAGGAAAAGGACATAAATTCATCTCTAAACTTGTCCTGAAAAGCCAGTTACACGCTTAAACTATTATGACGACCTATTAGACCATCTCCAACCCATCTCTATTTTACTCTCTATTCTCTATATTTGGAGGGTAAAATAGAGAATAGGTTCTCCAAGCACTCTCTATTTCACTATGTATTCTTCAATTATAGATAGGTGAATAGTAGTTCTCCAAATTTGGAGAACTACTATTCACGTCTCTTTTTACTTTTTGATTATTTTAATATTATTTTTATTATATTACTAATTAAGTCTTTATCATTTGTTATTAATTTCTAATGTAATATAACATCTAAAAATATATTACTAACAAGTTACTACTTCCATCCAAATTAATTATTTTTTTATTTTTTAAAAAAAAATTTGTCACTTTAAATATGTAATTTAAAGTTATTATAATATTATTTTATATTATATAAGATTATTAATTAAGTCTCTAATATTTGTATTTATTTTCTAAGTAATATAACATCTAAAACATATTATTGATAAGTATACTACTTCCACTCCGAATTAACAATTTTTCTAATTTGATTTTAATTTTTTTTTGTCATTTTAAATATGTAATTAAATTATAATTAATTTTCATTATGAAGTATGGACAAAATTTACATGATAATTCAAACAATGTACTTTTATGTTATAGTGATTAATTATTAAACTACACTTTTTAATGAGCATGAAAATATTTGATGCAATAGTTCAAAATGGAATAGGGGAAGTAAATTAGTACACGAACTAATTGCATACAAGATGAAATTATTTATTTAAACAATTTTTAGCTACACCTAAGAAAATAAGGACAAAAAATTGCTCATTTTGAACTCCGTAATACATTAATAGAACAGTTATGAGAGTAACGTACTAGTCTTGAAACTTGAGTATTTATATAAAATTTTAAATTTTACGATGATACAATAAATATGATGTAATTATATTTCATCAATGACTTCACTTTTATTTGGATTGTTCGTTAATATGTATTATATATAATATTATAGCAATTTATGTTATTTAGAAATTTAGATTAAAATATAGTTTTATATTAAATGAAGAATTTGAAAAAAAAATGGTATTACATAAAGATTATAGAGGAATTATTTGCAAAAAGAATAAATGATTTATATTATGAAATAAGAAAATAAAAATGAAATAGAAATAATAATATAATATTGAGGAGAGAAAAAAAGATTATTTTTTAGAGAGTAAAATAGAGAATTGAGTTGGAGTTGGAGTTGGTTGTCGGGAAAAATAGAAAACTTTATATTTGGAGAGTAAAATAGAGGATGAGGTTGGAGATGCCCTTACACACCTTTACTATTTGAAACTGATTTTAATACCACCTTTGAGATGTGTAACACCACTCTCACAGCATATAACATATTACACTCGCTGCCACATACGCACTATGTCACCGCCACGTCATATTTTATAATTTCTTATATTCTTTTTGTTTTCTTTTCTTTACTATTAATTAACTTTCTTTTTATTAACTCTATTTTACACTAATTAATTATTAAAATTCTATAATAATTATATCTTCTTTATCACTAAATTCCACCCACTTTATCTCTAATCTTATTGGAAAAATCATTCATTTGATTTATATCATGATTTTCTTTGTCTTTTCCAGCGAAGAACAACCAACCTATTGCCACCATAAGCCCAGCTCCATTTGTTCTTCTTTTCCGACAAATCATTAGCCACCAAACAATCACCTAAACCACCACAAACACAACCACTCAAGATTTAAATCAATCACCAAAAAACATCAAATCAGACCTCATTACCTTATCCCTTTGCGATTTTATTCTTTTGATTTCTTTTGCAGGTGTGTCGGTGAGCTCAAAGCTTCAGCCATGGCTCCGATGAAGTTCCAAAGAGCTCCACACTTCCAGATCTGAACAACCAACAAATAACCACAACCAACAACACTAGTACTATACTCTCGTTGTTGTGAATCTCTGAGGTTGTGATGAAAAATAAAAAGTTGTGATAACATTAAAGAATGAAGAAGAAGAGGGTAATGAGAGGGGAAGGAAGATTTTGATATTTTAATTCTTTTTTTCACTTTAATTTTTTCTGACGCGCTAGTTTTTTTTTTATTTTTTATTATTTTGCTACGTCAATTTTAGGGAGTAAATAAATTCATTTTTAAGTAGTAAATGTGTGTAATAGGTCGTCATGATAATTTAAGTGTGTAACTGACTTTTCGGAACAAGTTCAAGGGGAATCTATGCCTTTTCTCTAAAATCAAACAATAACAACTTTGACTAGCGTTTTGCGATGTATTTTTTCATTATATTGATATAAAAAAAATGAAATTTATAGTACTTTTTCTATTGTTTTTGAATATCTAAATTTTTGTTTAAAATATTGAATTAATGTAATCTAATTTAACTTTGAAAATTAATCAAATTGACTTTCGAAAAACGCAACATGATAATTAAAATTGGACTGAGAGAGTAATTACTTTTTTTTTTCTCCCACCAATTATCCAATATTTACAAACCATTCACATGGTTTTCAGGGTTTGTTTGGTATAAGAGATTTAAGTATAATTAGTTTCGAGATTAATTTTAGAAAAAAGTTAGCTTAGTTTAGTTGAGATAAAATTGAAAAATAACTTATCACCTAGTTAGTGGGATAATTAATTTCAAAATAACCGGTTAAGCAGGTGGGTCCCACGTCCAGCTTCTCCTATACTCTTTCCTCCCTCCATATTATCTTCATCCTTCGCTCTTCCTAATTGGCGGGAATTTTTCGAAAATCCCCAAAACTCAAAACCCTAATTTGCGCCGAAACATATTTAAATTCTTAATTATCCTATATAATCACTCCACTAAGAGGCCAAAAAAGCATATTCCTTTCATCTAGTGTTCGACGAAATTCCTCAAAGAGATTTTGTTGAAAAGATGTATGTGGTGAAGAGAGATGGGCGTCAGGAAACTGTTCACTTTGATAAGATTACTGCTAGGCTTAAGAAATTGAGTTATGGGTTAAGTACTGATCATTGTGATCCGGTTCTTGTTTCTCAGAAGGTTTGTGCTGGTGTTTACAAGGGTGTTACTACTAGTCAGCTTGATGAATTGGCTGCGGAAACTGCTGCTGCTATGACTGCTAATCATCCTGATTATGCCTGTGTGAGTTACTCGATTTTGAATTATTTGGTTTGGCATGCTTATGATGTTTTTGTTTGGAGGTGGATTTAGGATTTGAACTATGTGGGTTCAATATTAAGGTTTTTAGCATTGAACCCGTTGCTTTTTTGAAGTTATGGATTCATATTACTGTAATTTTAATGAGTTTTTACACATAAATTTGTGATCTGTGTTGAAAGTTATGGGTCTGGTGTTATCTGTGTTTTTTTTTTTCATAATTGCTTCTGGGTTGGTTTTGATTGTGTTGATGTTTAGAAATGCTACTGAAATTTAGCGTTTTTTTAACTCATGGATCTATGCTCCGTGTCGCAAGTTATGGGTCTGGTTAATTTGTGTTTTTTAAAAAACAGTTGTAATTGCTTCTGGGTCGTTTTGATTGTGTTGATCTTTAGTAATGCTGCTGAATTGTAGCATTTGTTCAAGTTTGGGAAATTTTGTGCGTCTGGATTAATTTGTTTTCTTTAATTGTTTACGATTCAAACGTTTGATAACTTTAAATAGCTGTAGAGACTCTACAGCTTTAGTGGTTGTGTTTATATTTGAAAGCAGAATGTTGGTTTGGAAATTGAAATCTGGGTTCATTTTTTGCTTGTGTTTTGCTAAAGCTGAATATTTATTAACATCTCTTTTAATTTTGTTGCTTGTTGGAATTTGTGTTTTTTTTCTTCTAAAGTTCAGGTTTTGGCTTTCATTTTCAGTCATGATATGTTGAATTTAAACATTGTTATGGAATTGATATTATTGTTCTGTTTTGCTCTTTGCATATTTCTGTTGTTCATTTTTTCAGTTTGATCTCCCATTGTTTTCCTTTCTGTTTCAGTGTTCCCCACAGTTTTGTAATGGTCAACCATGCCTTTGTATGCATATGCTTTCTTAAAATAGGTTGGTTTGGAATCATGTTTGAATAATTGAGCTAGGCTAAAATCTTGAGGTGATTTATGTAATCAAACAACAAATAAACAGGAATTAGACTCTTTGCCGTGTTTTATGCCTTTTATA
Organism: Solanum tuberosum; assembly: GCF_000226075.1. NCBI lineage: Eukaryota > Viridiplantae > Streptophyta > Magnoliopsida > Solanales > Solanaceae > Solanum > Solanum tuberosum. Next base: position 786,742 of record NW_006239168.1, read on the forward strand.
GTGAAGTTCTAAGGATAATTCCTATAAAAAAACTTGGTACACATTAAAAAGGAGAATAAAGATATGAGATGACTGACTTAAAATGAGAAACATGCAGACAAAAACAGTTTCTATTAACTCCTCCACTGTTATAAGGTAGATATATTGAAGCTTCTATGATGCATAGTAGGAAAAAGTATTTTTCTATGATGAATGTGTTAATTAATCCGTGATTTGTCAAAACTCTTGGTGCAGCTGGCTGCAAGGATTGCTGTGTCCAACCTGCACAAGAACACCAAGAAATCATTTTCCGAGACGTAAGTGATTTGAATCAACATTGGTCATTAGTCTTCCATTTACTTTTATTTTTCATATAAATTAAATTGTCGGTGTAATGATCAACAATAACAAAGTTCTGGTTGTAATAATGGAATATCACAGGATTAAGGACATGTACTACCATGTTAGTGAGAGATCTGGATTGAAGGCACCACTGGTTTCTGATGAAGTTTATGAGATAATCATGAAGGTATCACTGCCATTTGGAATATTCCTTTAATGGTTATGTGTTGGATCTTAGCTGTTTTTTTCTTAATCAAGATCACTTTTAAAGTTTTTGGCCTTTGGGTTAATCAAGAGCTTGTTCATAATTTCCTGTAGAGATACTTATTAACAGCTTACCTTTTTTCTCTCAGAATGCTGCTCGTCTGGACAGTGAGATCATATACGACAGAGACTTTGACTATGATTACTTTGGTTTCAAAACCCTTGAAAGGTCTTACCTCTTAAAGATTCAGGGAAAGATTGTAGAAAGGCCACAACACATGCTGATGAGAGTATCTGTTGGAATCCACAAAGAGGATATTGAATCTGTCATCAAGACATATCAGTTGATGTCTCAACGCTGGTTCACTCATGCATCTCCAACACTATTTAATGCTGGCACTCCAAGGCCTCAAGTAGGTCAACATTCTTTTAATACTGTGTTGTTTTTCTTGATTTGATGATTCAACTAAGTCATCATTGATTTGTCCAATATGTTTTAAAAATAATTGTTTCTTACCCAACACTGTCCTCCTGTTCATTGGCATCTTTTGGTAAAATGTTCCCTGATTTTACATCGTATTCTTTTGGGGCCTGCAGTTAAGTAGCTGCTTCCTGATATGCATGAAAGATGATAGTATTGAGGGCATATATGATACTCTTAAGGAATGTGCTGTTATTAGCAAATCAGCTGGGGGAATTGGCGTATCTGTGCACAACATACGTGCTACTGGGAGTTATATTCGTGGAACAAACGGAACATCAAATGGGATTGTTCCTATGCTGCGTGTGTTTAATGATACTGCCAGATATGTTGATCAAGGGGGTGGCAAAAGAAAGGGTGTGGCCTCATTTCTGTGCTTGTTTAGATAATTCTAGAAGTTTAGGGTGTAGGGACTACCTTCACTTTTCTCACTCTGTAATGCTGTGTTTAGGTGCTTTTGCTGTCTACCTTGAGCCTTGGCATGCTGATATATTTGAATTTCTGGATTTAAGGAAGAACCATGGGAAGGTATAGTACTCTTTTTATCATCAATTGTATAATATATTGTCCATTGGGCCTGCACTTGCTCTCTGCCACTGCACTAGATTGCTGTACTCCTTTCATACGGCAAAGCTCATCTGTACTCAACAATTTGACAAGACATGGATGATGTTTCCATTTCTTCAGGAAGAGAATCGGGCACGGGATCTTTTCTATGCTCTTTGGGTACCAGATCTTTTTATGCAAAGAGTCCAAAGCAATGGGGTATGGTCTTTGTTTTGTCCATGTGAGGCTCCTGGATTGGCAGATTGCTGGGGTGAAGATTTTGAGAAGCTATACACAAAATATGAAAAAGAGGTAAAAACAAGTGTTCTACTGAGGTTAATTGCACACCATTTATATGGTATATTAAAGATCATTCAGCATTGATCATAAACAAAATTCTTTTGTCAACTCAGGGAAAGGCAAAGAAGGTCGTTCAGGCACAAAATCTCTGGTTTGAGATCTTAAAGTCCCAGATAGAAACTGGGACCCCTTACATGTTGTACAAGGTGACTTTCATATGATTCTGTTATGCTTCTCATTGTTTGTCGGGATGCACTTAATTTTACTTTACCAATATTCTGTTTGTTATTGTAGGATTCTTGCAATAGAAAAAGCAACCAGCAGAATCTTGGCACTATCAAGTCTTCTAACTTGTGTACAGAGATTATTGAGTACACAAGTCCAACTGAAACTGCTGTTTGCAATCTTGCTTCAATTGCTCTACCAAGATATGTTAGAGAGAAGGTAGTTAATATTGGGATATACTTAAAACTTACTTGTCCTACTTTCTCCTTGCCTCTTAGTGTAGTGTTGCCTTAATATCTTTCAGGGGGTCCCAGGTGAATCACAACCATCTAAGCTTGTGGGGAGTAGAGGTTCTAAAAATCGATACTTTGATTTTGACAAATTGGCAGAGGTTTGTTTTGTTCTAAGTACCAACTTTTTTGAACATGTTTTTCTTGACATTATTCTTAATTTTGCTCTGTTTGCCATGGGAGACAGGTTACTGCATTAGTCACTTCAAACCTGAACAAAATTATTGATGTCAATTACTACCCTGTTGAAACTGCAAAAAGGTCTAACTTACGACATAGGCCTATTGGACTTGGAGTCCAGGGACTTGCAGACACATTCATTTTGCTTGGCATGGCATTTGATTCCCAGGAGGTAAGTTTTGTCTAATCATCTTTCCAAGCTGTACATTTGTGCAGATTGTTCTGATCTTATAATTTGTCTATGTATAGGCTCAGCAGCTAAACAAGGACATATTTGAGACAATATACTACCATGCATTAAAAGCTTCTTCTGAATTAGCTGCCAAGGAAGGCCCATATGAGACATATGCAGGAAGTCCTGTAAGCAAGGTATAAATCCTTTTGCTCCTAGATTTAACTGATGGGTAATATGTGAATGGCATGTTTGATTTTCCAGTGCATATTGACGGTCATCCATGATTTAGTCGAAATAGTTGTTAGACTGCTAAGTGTACTAACCTAAATAAATTAGCATCTTCTTACTAGTTCAACTTTGAAGATATGATACAAGTTTGAAGAGAATTTGAAAATGCTGAGACACAAATTATACACACTACTGTAGAACATGAAATGACTGCTAGATTTTATTTTGATCAAGTATTATTGATTCACGTTGTATTTCCACTAAATAATATTATGCTGTTCAGGGTATTCTCCAGCCAGACATGTGGGGAATAACACCATCAGATAAATGGGATTGGCATGCTCTTCGTGAAATGATTGCAAATAATGGTGTAAGAAATTCACTTCTTGTAGCTCCAATGCCAACTGCTTCAACCAGCCAAATTCTTGGAAATAATGAATGCTTTGAGCCATATACATCTAATATCTACAGCCGAAGGGTTCTGAGGTAACACCAGCTGCCAGATCCTGCAGCTGCTGCTGATTTTTATCATACTTGTTGCATATGATTTATACATGGTTTATTTTTGTTCTCCAGTGGTGAATTTGTTGTGGTGAACAAACATCTTCTGCATGACCTAACCGAGATGGGGCTCTGGTCACCTGCTGTTAAGAATAGGATAATATATGATGATGGTTCTGTGCAGAAAATCCCTGAAATTCCAGATGATCTTAAAGTTATTTATAAGTATGAACTTTCACTAATTACTTGTTCTGTTTTTATGTTCACTTTATTTCCACTTACATTATAATACTGTTCACTGACTTCAGGACTGTTTGGGAGATCAAGCAACGGACCCTGGTTGATATGGCTGTAGACCGTGGTTGCTACATAGATCAGAGTCAAAGCCTCAACATCCATATGGATCAACCCAATTTTGGAAAGCTCACGTCCCTTCATTTTCATGCTTGGTCCAGGGTACGCTTCAATTTCATGTTATAAGTTTTGTTGATCTTTTGAAGTGTGCATACGCACTAAGAAATGGTCTGGTGTATTGTTACTCAATAGTTTAGTACAAACATCCATTTGAAGAGACCTTTTAGTGTCAAGTGAACCTAGTTGTCAGCCTAGAACAGCATGAACCGATCTTTATAGGTTCCGTCTTCACAGGTCAATTTAGAGTCTCAGTTTCATCTTTCTTGTTAATTGTAGGGTTTGAAAACTGGAATGTACTATCTACGATCACGTGCTGCAGCTGATGCTATCAAGTTCACAGTTGACACTTCAATGCTGAAGGTAGTAAGTAGTAACATTATAATTATGAGTACTCATCATCATAATATTTTGTTCATTCTTACAAACTGCACATGGGGATTTCAATTTGCAGGAAAAGCCAAAGACTGCTGTTGACGAAGAAACTAAAATGGCTCAGATGGTGTGCTCTTTGACAAACCGTGAGGACTGTTTATCCTGTGGAAGTTAGTGCTAAGTAGAAGATATTGATCTCGTTGTGGGTTTCTTCTATTGCCTACTGGGAAACCTCTTCATAGATAAGCCAAACAGACCTTGACTCTGTGGAAGTTGCATGTACTGATGTTTATTAGATTAGAACTAATTATGTATATAATAAGTATATATGTGGTTATAGTATAGTATATGTTTTCTATAAACAAGGAAAAATATGCAACTCTCTTGTATTGGTAAGTGATGACTTTGTAATTCATTTTTCCTTGACATAGCAGCAGTGAATTTCCCTTACAGCAACTTTAAGATTTGAAATGTGTGCAAAAATATGAAATTAATCTCGTCAATAATTTATTAGTTTAACTAAACGAGTATTGGTTTATGTATATCGAAATACATCTAAATCATATGATGTATATTACACAATGTATATTATGTATCAAAGAGAGAAAATCGAATTACACAAATATTTTGGAGGAAATTGCAATAATAATTCCCCCTCATAGTTAAACCAATCTTAGACAAACCTAATTTTGGATTAACTTAATTAGATTCCACAAGTCTAAAAGTAATTTGTATTAGTGGAGAAGTTCCAAACACCTATTAATTAGTGGATATACATGCAATAATATTGATAAATTATCCCACCCCACCCCACTAGGGGGAGATCTGCATAGACTCCTCCGGGTGCTCGAGCACCAATTAATCTCGTATGGAACATATATATTTGTGTAGAAATTAAAAGGTATTTGTATAAGATTAACATAGAGCTCTCAATGAACACATGGTTTAATTGGTCCAATGACTCTTGGTGGGTGCTTAACGTTCTTTTGGTGTTGCTTAGCCTGAGTTTGAATTTCACTTTTAACATGTTATTTTTTAAAGGGAAAAGGCTCAAATATGCCATTGAACTTTCAGAAAAGGCTCATTTATGCCATCCGTTAAAAGTTTGGCTCATCTATGCCATTACCGTTTAAGAAAAGGCTCATTCATGCCATTATTTTTTAACGGTGGTTTTGCAAAACCATTTTTTACACGTGGCCAATTATAATTCGGCCACGTCATTATTTTTTTTTATAATAAAAAATCAAAATTCTGAAAAAAATAATGGCGTGGCCGAATTATAATTGGCCAAGTGTAAAAAATGGTTTTGCAAAACCACCGTTAAAAAATAATGGCATGAATGAGCCTTTTCTTAAACGGTAATGGCATAGATGAGCCAAACTTTTAATGGATGGCATAAATAAGCCTTTTCTGAAAGTTCGATGGCATATTTAAGCCTTTTCCCTTTTTTAAAATATACTTTTAACTCTGCTATTTTCAGAGCACCCATAACACACCTAAATATGTATCATGTCAATTGTCAAAATAAAAATATTTTCATTTCAATTCAAAAATTATTTTCTACTCTCTAGTAAAAATAAAAGATATTTTCTCAAAAATAATTTTCATTCATAAATCAAACACTAAAAAATCTTTTCTGGAAAATATTTTCTAGTCACCAACCAAACATGAAAAAATAAGTCAAAAATCTACTTATTTTCCATGGAAAACATTTTCCTTCGTACCAAACACACCCTTAGACTTTGTTATCTTTTTTCTTCTATGAGTTAAATTAGTAAGTAGCTGTCAATCCACCTTGAATAAGTTGTTGTAATTTAAAGGAACAATAGTTAAAATGATGTTTAAATTATGATCGAATTTATAGTAACATTTATATTTATGAGGATTTTATAATCTTTGGACATTTCTAAAAATATATTTATCAGGTGAGCTTAATAAATAAATAACAAATCAAAAATTTGTTATTTTATTTGTACACACATTGATCCAAAGGCAAAATGACTAATTGATTCATTTATTATTATGACTCATTTACACTATGAACAAAAAAATAATAATTAAACTCCTCTCCTTCACACTTCAATTTTTCCATGGAGAAATTAGTTGAATCGTTTGGAATTTAAGTGTTAATCACTATATTATATCATAATCAAGTTTTTTTTTTTTTTGAGTTTTATAATAGAGTGACCTTATTCTAATAATAGTATTTTATTTGTACACACATTGATCCAAAGGCAAAATGACTAATTGATTCATTTATTATTATGACTCATTTACACTATGAACAAAAAAATAATAATTAAACTCCTCTCCTTCACACTTCAATTTTTCCATGGAGAAATTAGTTGAATCGTTTGGAATTTAAGTGTTAATCACTATATTATATCATAATCAAGTTTTTTTTTTTTTTGAGTTTTATAATAGAGTGACCTTATTCTAATAATAGTAATAAAATCTAGTAGACCGCCTACTCTTTGACCAATTAAACCATGATTAGACACTTTTCGTATGAACATAATCACTTCACTTCACATATCCAATAATAAAAAAACAAATAGTAGTAATCCAATTTAAAATGTGTTCTTTTTTGGTTAATTATGTATGCTTATGATGTCTTATTTTGGGTGGAGTGGGGTGGTGGATCTATTTTATTTTAGATAATATAAAATTTTCATTAATTGACGTAAGAGTGTGCGAAAATTGAATTGATCAATAAATTAAATCAAAAAAATGCTATTGATTTATTGCTATTGGATTAACGTGTTTTTAATGGTTTTATAAAAAAATTTATAGGGTTATCGATTCGGTTTTAATTTTTTAATATTGGGTAAGCTAATAACCCATTAAGACCGTAGTAATTTACTACTTTATCCCTACATAATTATTAAATATTAATCTCAGTACCTTACTAATTACAGTCTTTGCCCTTTAGACTTCAATTCACAATTCATGGTGATTTTGAGTTCACAATTTCACATTATACAAAACACGTAAAAATCTAAAGTAAGAACACTATTCCTTTTAATTTCTCTTTGTGTAACACTTGTATAATTATTTTCATGTTAGTTATTATTGTTTCAATTTTATGAGCGTTTGTAAAGTTACATTATATATTGTCTTGTAGCGTCAAATTATTGGAGAAGTCATATATTTATTTTGTAATATTTTTACACAAAATGAGGAAGAAAATAAAATGATATTTATAGTATCACAAGCAAATCAATCATTACATAGAACAAGATTTTTTATCATTACAAAACAATAAATTTAATGATACAATATAAAAAAAAATTAAATAACAATTATAAAATAGATATTTTATTTAATTAACAAAATATCACACAATATACCACTAACAACCATCATTGTTTCGTAACAACCATCAAAGTCGAAACAAGTTGTTAGGTCTAGTCTCATTCTAACACATTGATAATGAGAAAGAGAAGGCTTTTTTATATATAAAAAAATCTATTCAATATTTCAAATATCTGTATTAAAATTTAATTAAATTTAATCTCACATAAAAAAAAGTTTCATATTAATAAGTAAAATAATCCCTAACTAGACGACTTTATACTGAAGAGAACTCAAATCCAAATTTCTATTTTAAAATAAAAAAAATATTTACTATTTCATCATAATTTTTATCAATAATAATAGCAAAAGTTATAGCATAAAGTTGTTAATTATGGAAACAAAAGGGATTTGACTTAAGTCAGCTCTGACCAATTCAAACATCTATTTTCTCCACACTATACTGCCTAGTATTCACATTTAAATAACATTTTCCTTCTATTATTTTACGTGATATCGTTTAATTTGATATAATATTTAAAAATAATTTTTTAAAATTGATGATTTAAAACAACTCTTAAATATATGTGTAATTATAAATTATTTCATTAAATAATTTTTTTAAATAATAAAAATTATTTTTTATTCATCCCATTATAATATCGAGAATTTCTTCCAGCAAAATATTTTCTGCTGCTCATAATGTAGGAGAAGATTCATATATCTAAACTAGACATTGAAATATTTAAAATTATAATTACATAGAGTTAAAATATCCTTAGAAATGTTTCGAAAATCGTTATTATATCCCATCGAAAACTTATAAGGAAGGCCAAAAAATGCACTAGTAATAATAATAATAATTGTAAAAGGGGTTCTAGATCTCATGAAATAAAATAGATTTTTTAACAAAACCATATTAAAAAAATTAATTCAATACTAGATTATGTGTATTATAAAATTGTACTAGGTTTACCGCAGACAAAAAGAGAAAAGGGAGCACTTTTAGATTAATTTTAATTTAGATCTTACTATAGGACCTCTGAGTATTTGACAATGACAGCAAAATGTGCGCATCGATCAGTCCCTTAATAATAGTAATAACATTCTCTTCATTTCAATTTATATAGTGTAGTTTAATTTAATATATAGTTTAAGAAGAAAAGAACGATTTTTGAAATTTATGGTCTAAAATAAATTTAAAATACAATATAATTATAAATCATTTCGTTGAGAGTAAATAGACATTTTAGGACTGACTACAAAGAAATGTAAACCATATAAATTAGAACCAAATAAATAAATAATTTTCTTATAAAATATTGCCTTTTATTTTGGTTCAATATATAGATAAACAATATTATTCAAAAAGTATTTATTTGCATGGAGCCAGGGGAGGACATATCAATGAGAAATATTACTTGTGAAATTTATTTTTCCAAAAAAACATATTTTTTAAAATTTTGGATCAAAGCTTACCAAATAGCTTTTTATAATTTTGGCATATTTATATAATTTTCAAGAATCTTAAGTACTGTTTATTTTATCAAAATATCAAATGGTATTTTCATGTAACATATCATGATTTTTTTTTTAATTTCCATCATATCATTAAAGAAATTATGAAATACTGGCTGCTAAACTGTATTATGTGTTGTAAACGTTTACTTTGATAATAAAATGAGATAGTTATCAAGTAAATAATAATTACGAAGTTGAATCTAAAATGACATTGACTTAAATATATAGTTGAGAGCAACATGCAGGGTTATAGTATAGTGGTAACACTGCTTCATTCTTATCAAAAGTCTCGAGTTCAAGCTATGGGTATATATAGAGAAAGTCTGGAGTGTCATCCTTAAACGAGCCCTATAATGCGCACACAATTTGAATTTAATCAGGACTCTAATACATATTCCGAATGAAAAACCAAACATAAAAAAATTAAAAATGCAAGATAAATATATAATTAATTGGACGGAGGCAAAATATAATTATGAAGAAAGACGTTCTTCACCCCCTTTTTTTAACAAATTAAATGTCTTATAAGAAGACTAAGTCAATACTGAAAATTAATTCCTTCATCCAGAAGGTGAAGAAAAAAAGATTGAGAAATATAAAAAATTATCTTTTGAAGTCAATTTTGAGGAGTAACTACATGGTTTTACTTTTCTTATGCACCCTTCACTTGGGTAACTATAAAAATTATTCAATAATATAACATGAAGACTTTATAATTTAAATAAACACTCAGTCAATCGCTCCAACAAAAAATAGCCCACAAATAAATAACATATATACAATTGTGTATTTTCAGTAAGTAAAATAATTCATTTATATTTACTATAAAATAAAAATAAACAGTTAATAGTGTTAGCTATTGTGCAATGATCCTTAACATTAACGCAAAGAGAGACAATTCATATTTAAAGTTTATGAATTCTTACGATATCCCCCATATATAT